>NW_010248091.1:114095-137963 GCF_000690775.1 Eurypyga helias | reverse complement strand
GAAATAGTAGTTTAACTGTTTAGTTATTAAACCAGGCTAAGGAAAGTGTATAGGTGGATGAGTAGGTGGTGTCTGTGTCAAGAGCAAAATATGTGTTTAAGCACTGGATTGATTCATAAACATGTGTTTTGCAGGTTCTGTGAAAGGCGAGATAACCAGTGAACTGGCTTCTTCATCAGGTGTATCGACAGCTGGGTCAGTAGGGAGTTCAGCTGCTGATTCTGCCGGACATGACATCATTACTGAGCAGCCACGTTCTCAACATACGTTGCAGTCAGACTCCGTAGACCTGACAAGCTGTGATTTGACAAGTACAGCTACTGAAGGGGAAGAAGATGATGTGCTTAGTCGAAGCTCTAGCCAGATCAGTGCTGTCCAGTCAGATCCCACTATGGACTTGAATGATGGTACACAGGCTTCCTCACCAATTAGTGATAGCTCTCAGACTACTACAGAAGGTCCAGACTCTGCTGTAACCCCCTCGGACAGTTCTGAAATTGTAAGTGTGCAGTGGGCAGAGGGGGGATCCCCTTCTACTGAGGGGCCTGACATATCTCAGAGCTCTTCCATGGAGGGCCCAGACTTGGATTCATCTACTTACTCGTCTTCTGCTTTTCCACCCTCAGCTAGTCACAGTGGAAAGGTCAGCAGCTCACACCTCTATTGGAGAGCTTGATCTCCTTTTAACACTTTCACTTCAGCAGTAATTAAAAAGTACAAAGCTGTAATCACTGTGTTCCCTGGGTAGGTCACATGAAGGCATTAACAGATTGTCACTCACTAGAAAAATCTCGATATCAAAGGCTTGACATAAATATATCTTCTTAGTAGCATATACTGCATTTTGTATAGGTACGTTGTTTTGGCACAGGAGGACTAATGGAAGTGTTAAAGGGTGAAGAGTCAGTTTGGAATGATAGAGGAATACTTTTGACACCTAATGCTTTACATTGTCTTCTGCAGTGCTTTTTCACTTGGCAACACGACCTTTTTTTTTTCCTTTTGATTTCATCTTAATGATTTCTCCTGTACTGAGCAAGTGCTGCATGTTTTACTAATGTAGCAGTTACATATATAATCCACCTGCAATATGCATACAATATAGTTTGCTTTTAGGCAAGTGTATTGAGAGGCTTTAATAAAAATGGCAAAGGCAAAATTACTGGGAGCAAGAGCAGATAATGCAAAAAGGGGAGGAATTAGAATTTGAGTTTGGTTTTTTTTTGGGGGGTGTGTGGTTTTTTTTTTTTTAAACTTCTAAGTTTGCTGATAGTAACTTTGGAAGAGTAATAGTCTCTTACCACGACAACAATGGTAAATTTACAATTCTGGTAAACAAATACTCCTGCAAGTGTGAGGACTCAAGAACCAAATGCTAGAGGAGGAAGGGAACTGCTTTGGGGCCTGCATGCAACGGTACACTAATATTTATTGGTCTTATATTTGCTTTCAGATTATTTCTAGATTACTAACACTGCATGTTTGAGATTTAATACTATGTGTTAAGCTCAGTTATTTTAAGTCCTGTTCTTGCACTGTGTAGGTTTTGGAGGGTGCTGAAGGACAATATTCTGGAATGCAAATTGGACAGCTGCAGGATGAGGAAGATGAGGCTGCAAATATTATCCAAGATGATTCATCAGAGTCTTTCAGGAATTCTTCTATTGGTATGTTGATAAAGGAAGGGGATGGGGGTAGGGGGATGGACACAGAACTGGTGAAACCTTTAAGGCAGGTGTTACAGGTGCATCTGCTGTCTTAACTTCCAAGGGACCGAGTACTCATGTAGTGGATGTGATAAATAACTAGATTGAAATGTAAAGTAAGGAACGTATTTCAACACTTCTAATGAGTCACTTGTTTTGATCACTGCGAATTTATTTTCCATGTTTATGTAATTAAGTTCAATTAAAGTGCTTTTAATTTGCATCTGAAATGGTGTTCATGATTTGCCTTTTTCTAAAGCTCTTCAACAGCCTCACCTGTTGAAAACCACGAGTCATAGTAGGCAACCTTCTGATAGCAGTGTAGACAGATTTACATCAAAAGAAGATGCTGCAGATCCTGGTGATCATGAAAATAAGGTGAGAAGTATTTACAGTGGTCTGGTTTAAAGTTTAAAACAGCTAAGGTAGGAAAAAAAAATGGTTATATACCACTAACTTACATGGTCATGTGAGTAGCATGTATGTGTTATGTACTTCATAACACATGTACTGTTATGTAAATTATAGGTCAAAGTAACTAGGGATGTGACTAGTAAATCTGAGTTATTGCCTGGAATTTATGTAACATAAGGGAAATACACAAGTGTTTATCTTGAGTGCCATCACCAGCAAACCCATAGCAGAACTCAAACTGCTGAGAACACCCCCCGCTTTTGTCTGTGCATTAGTAGGGTACACTGATAGTTTATTGCCTGAAATATCTTTGTGCTGGTTGCTAGCTGTGTAGGTAACTTCACAATCTCCTCAGAACTTATGTCTTACTCTGAGCCTCCCTTTCTGCAGAAAGGCTCATGCCATTCTAACCACAGGTTACTGAGTTCCTCTTAAGTTTTTTTGACTGTAGCTTTGGACCTTGTTTTGAGCTGGGGCAAAAGGAGTTTCATTTATGGCAGACAGAGTTAGATCAGCTGAGCTACTTGGGGAATCAAAATGTGAAGATGCAGAAGGTTGTCAGCCTTCTTTGGAAACAACTTAAAAATTAATTGCTTCACATGCAAAGTTTCCACATATCGTTGCTGGTGACAAAATGTGGTTTATCACCTGATAAACCACTTCAGATGAAAACAGCAAGTCCAGCAAATGCTGAAAATCTAAAGAATGATGAGTGGTGTTTCTGTGGTAAAATCAAACCAATTCTGGTTCTGGCTACAAACCACCCGAAAGCATTATGTTTTTAGTCTTTTCTTTTGACTATGTATTAAACACATTTTGTATTCCTGCACATCCCCAAATGTATAAAGGTTATATTTCTAAATCTTGTTGTGCTTAAATATTTTATTAAGTTGAAGACTAACTGTTATCTATATGAAACTTATGATTTGCCTTCCATAGCCCTCCAGGGTAAAGGGAGACATAGGTCACTATACCGATGGAAATTCTGCTCCTTTAGTGCACTGCGTTAGACTTCTGTCAGCTTCTTTTCTACTTACTGGCGAGAAAGGAGGTAAGCTTCTGTTCAAGACTCGTTGGTTCATTGTGTCTCTCAGTATACAGAGTTGGAAATGTGATCTGTTTACTGTCTGTTTTTTCATCTTACCCACCTCTGAAATCTCTGAAGTTTTTTTGTGACAGTCCTGATTTTAATCATGACACACACAGTACAGAAAAACACAAGAACTTTTAAAAATTTGTTCTTTTACACTAAATTCTGTTTTGAACCATTGGGCATCTAAAGAGGTGTTATGGTAACTGAACCTGTAAGTGAAATATTTAATTACACTTACAGTTTGTAAAGTCTTATGAGACTTCAACCTGTGAGTCCATGGTGGTTTACAGCTTGTATGAAGCTGTGAAAACAACCTATATCAGCATTTATCAGTGTTGGGTGCCCAGTTTGCCCACTGTATCAGTATCAATACCTCAAAGAGCAAACCGTTTTCTGAGGTGCAGTTCATTCTGTGGGAACTCCTAAAAACAAGTTCAGAAGAATAGTTTTTTCAAGTACTTGTCTTAATATTTTTACAATTGAGTTTGCTTACAATGCGTAGCTTGTTTTATTAAAACAGGATTAAAAGTATATTTTTTTTTTTAGCTTTTGTTCAGCTGTGTTTGAATTCTGTGTTAATTTTTTTTTGAATGTACTTCAGGTGGAGGAAGTGCTGTTTGTAGCTATTTGTGATTAAGAAGTGGGACTTCTTATTTTAAATGATTCAGCTGTAGTAAGGCAGAAAATTGACCTAAGGTTTTCCAAGACCTAGCTGAAATCTCAAGCTGATTTTTTTCTCCACTTTTAACATGACATGAGCATAAATTAGCGTGGCTGTTCATGTGTGTTTTCTCACATGTGACAGTTGGAGAAGCTTTTTGACAGTAAGTGGTGGTTGGGGCTCAAAAGAGGAGTTATTTACCTTTTCAGCACAGCAATGAAGTGTCAGCAGGGATTTTCCAGAAATCCTTTATGGCACACACTGCTGCTTCTGTCATGTCACAGGCAGGTGCGTATGTGTCGTCATGTGTGACTGAAGTGAGCATTTAAGATGTTTTGTTCTTTTTCCCTGTTCTAAACTGTTAATTGTCATGTTCCTGGAAAGGCAGTAACAGCACACGTACATTATAGTAGCTATATTCTCAGCAATGAAGGGAGTTGGAAGGATGTGGGGCTATCCGCCCCATCCCCAAACACCACACCACTCCCAAAAGAAAAAGATTGCATGTAACTGCTGCCTGGGATAAACTGGAACTACTTATTCTTTCTTCATATTTTTTTTCCAGGCTAAGCTATTTATATCATACAAGCTATTAAACTTAAAAACAATTCAGGAAGCTTTTAAATACCTTTTTTTTCTTTCGCTTCTCTACAGCTTTAGTTCCTGACAGAGATGTGAGAGTCAGTGTAAAAGCCCTGGCAGTAAGTTGTGTTGGAGCAGCCATTGCACTTCACCCTGAGTCTTTCTTCAGCAAACTGTATAAAACACCCCTTGAAGCAATGGGAGAGGAGTATGGTATGGTGCAGTTCACATATCCCATTTCAGTTGTGTGTTTGGGTTTTCAAATGAGTGAGGCTGCATCTATACTGAAAGCTCTGAATCGGGTTTAATGTTTGCAAACGAGTACTGCACTGACTGGAAGGAACGTGCTGTCCGCACTAGTAGCGTGTGTGGTGGGATTTTTTTTTTTTGGTCATAATAAGAGTTAAGTTTCGGTGGATGAGCTTGTACTGCTTCTGACAAGTTGAAGCTTTAAGTACAGCTGCTGTATAGTAGTGGTTTGTTTATCTTATAAATGGTTTCTTCTAGTTTATTTCAGGCCATCTTATAGATGGTTTCTAAGTAATTAAGTTTGTTTTCATGAATGCTACAACATGATCACCAGGGACCTGGGGTATTCAGCTGGTTTGATATTGTTAGTGGCCAAGGTGGAGTGTTGACCAAAACTCTTCTTAGATTCCCCCAGAGTGTTTGTATACAACTGACACAACTCAATAGGGTTTTTTTGTACGTGATCCTTGGTCTGAGCGGTGTGAATGGTGTGTAGATTACATGGAAGGGATGTCTGAAAGGTAGAACTGAGACAGGCATGTTGTGAATATGCTGACATTGATGGTGCAATAATTGGTACCTCCACTGAAATATTTTAAGGAATCAGTTAAGTCTAAGACTAGTATGTTTAAAATAAAGTAGTTCTAACTTGTTTTCTTAGAGGAGCAGTATGTATCAGATATTCTGAACTACATTGACCATGGAGATCCCCAGATTAGAGGAGCTACTGCCATTCTGTGTGGAACAATTGTCAACTCCATTCTAATTAAATCCCGCTTTGATGTGGAAAAATGGCTAATAAATGTCAGAAGCTCAACAGGTAAAAACTTATTTTAAGGGAGTATTTTTTTTTTTAATGTAACCAAAGTTTGCTTTCTTTAATTGCTCTAAATTCTTTTGTTGTTAGGAAACCTCATTTCCTTGGTAGACTGCATACCTCTGTTACAGAAAACGCTGAAAGATGAGTCCTCTGTTACATGCAAACTGGCTTGTACAGCTGTGAGGGTAAGCAGAATTTTAATTTATGTGCACCGCCACAGATCACAGGGGTATTATTTGCTGACTGCTATCCTGTGATGCTCGGGTATATAAACGTGGAGCGAAAACTTTTTCCCCAAGATCTTTGTTGTAGAAAACATGCATTCAGGCACAGAAACGGGGGAACAAACAGCGAGAAAATAACTTGGTATAATGAAATCACAATACTTGCGGTCATAAATATACTGCTATGAGCTGTAATGTTACATTAACCAGCAGTAAGATGAGTGCATTAGATAGGAGACCTAGTGGAAACAGGGAAGTGTGAACATGTAACACCTGGTTGTAGCCTGTATTTGGAGAAGAAAAATTAAATGTGGAAATGACAAGTGAAATAAAAATTGTTTCAGAAAATAATCACTAAAAGTGAGAAAAGTTTCAGGAAAGCATTTCAAATTGGGTGAAAGAGCCATCAGGCAATTGTTAAAATACAGACAATAGAGTCTGAGTGGAAATTAAAAGCATGTGGATTTTTTTTTCTGTAATAAAACCTTTGGGAGCTGTTCTGTGAAAAAGCAGAAGGGTGAAGGAGTGAGCTTTTCCTTGAAGGACTTTCAAAAAAAAGTGGAACTAAAAGGATAAATTGGAGGCCAAAGGAAATTAATTCACTGGGGAGAGGCACAGGGTGGCTGACTATATTGCAGCTTACGCCACAGAGAGGTAAAATGCAGGTAGTGAATATATGGAAAGTATGATTTCATGTGCTGAGAGGAGGGGTCTGATGCAGCTGAGGGAAGAAAATCCAGTTAGTTAAATGGTGCTATCTTTTTAACCTTCTGTGGTTGATCTTACTGTTTGTATATGGTGACTCCATGTATGATTATGACTTTTTAGAAGACTTCAAGCTCAGTTCAAGCAACTTACACTAGTCAATTTTGACTGTCTTTCTCTCAGTATATAACGTTGCCCAACTTCATATTTGTTAGCAGAAATGCTCTAAAGCTTTTTGAGTTGTCAATCCCTGGACAAGAAAGTACATTTTTGTGTGGTTGAGTAAGACATGGAAGTGTAGAGTTTTGTGACTTTTTGCAAAGATCACACGCTGCATATAGTTGAACAGTCATTAAAATGAGGAGGAATGACTTTTTTAAAAAACTTTGGAAATCAGAATCAGATGTCTAAAAATACCTTGTGGAAATTAGGAGAGGCTGTTTCTGAACAGGTAAGAATATAATGCTTGTGGTAGTTCAACTCTGAGGTTTGCACCTTGCTCTTTTGAGGATTGTCCTCTGATTTGAGGCTTGTGTTCCTCTCCAGAATTTAAATTCAGCAGGTCACATGGAGCCTGTGTCCTAGCCTTGCAGAGGACTTAGCTGTGGTACTTTCTCCCAGCTCTTAGGCAACAATTTGTTTTTAATATTCTAAATAAAATAGATTTTTGTGATCACTTACATACTTTATTTCAGAGAACCTCTTCTGTAATACAACTGAAAGTTGTTTTTTTTCCTCAGCTTTGCATCATGAGCCTATGTAGTAGCAGTTACAGTGAACTAGGTTTACAGTTAATTGTTGACCTCCTTACACTGAAGAATAGCTCATACTGGCTAGTGAGGACAGAACTTCTGGAAACACTTGCAGAGGTAGATTTTCGGTAAGTGTTGATATTTTTTTCCATAGGTGTTGTAGCTGCAGTGCAAAGATTCTGTGTGTAGGAAGCTGGAACTGTAATGGAGCAGTTTCTTCTGAAACATTAATGAGTTTCATAAAACTAGTTCAGACCAATCATTCCTATAAGGAATGTATGAATTCCTTTTGTCAACTTGCCATTGACTTAACTACCAAGCCCAATCCTAGTAACACTGTGTAGGAGTTTCTAATTCAGTGGTCTGTTTTATCAAGTCTTCTCTAAATCTGTGATCATAGAGAGACCATATATTCTGGAGACTGACTTGGATTTCATGTCCAGTTGGGTGTGTTTTGAAACAAAAACTTCCTGACTTGTTCTCCATTATTGTCAGCTCTTTTGTTTCTCAGTTTCTGTTGGACTGAAATGAGTTTGACTTTACTTCCTTTTCTTGCATTTCCTCATTCTCTACACCATCTTCCAAGCTGAAAGACAAAAGATTTTTTTATATGACTACAGATAACTTGAAGAATTTTGATAAAAATTGGACTCTTTCTGAATCGTGATATTTGGAATGTGTTACCATCTCTTCAGAACAGCCTGATATTTCCATGCATGGGGGGAAAAAACAAAAATAGAATTACAATTGCAGTGTGTAAATAATGTTTTCTATCTAAAGAAAAGGAATACTTATGTTACACTAGCCTGATAGTGGTTTAGCCAACAGCTTACTTTTTCTAAAAATAGCAGAAAGTGTGTGTTCTTCTCACATTTTCTCTGCACTGGTATTTTTAGAAAATATACAGACAAAAAGAACAAAACAACCCTCAGAGCACTGAAGGGTGAAATAACATTTAATGTTAACTAATTCACTGAATTCTATTTTAACTATAGGCTAGTCAGCTTCTTGGAAGGAAAAACTGAGAGCTTGCACAGAGGTATTCATCATTATACTGGTGTAAGTAAATTATTCAATCAGTATATTGTGTTTCTGCTGTAAGGTACCAGTGCAATTTCAGCACTTCTTGTTTAAATCCAAACACTAATAGCTGTTGTAAGTATGTCTTGTGTAAGTCTGCTCGTGTTTTGAGACTTGTTACAATCTGAAAGATACTTTACTACAGAGAGTGAAATATCTTAGTATTCTTGTGTGTAGTTTTTGTTGTGTGTTGTTTAAACTTCAAAAACATTTTTGGTATTTATGTATTTAAATAATGTATTTAGCAATGTTAAGGTAAAGATTGTCTTACAGACTTGTATGACAGATGAAATCTTAAGTGTTAACTATCTTTCAACAATCTGGTTAAATGATGAGAATGTTAAATGAACTTTAATGTGCAATCTTATTTTATAGCTACTAAAACTTCAGGAGAGAGTGCTTCATAATGTTGTAATATGTCTGCTTGGAGATGAAGATCCAAGAGTGAGACATGTAGCTGCAGCTTCATTAAGGTAGGATGTGTTTTTGTTTGGGTTTTTTTGTTTTTGTTTTTGTTTTTTTTTTTTTTTGAAAAAGGAGTTTAGAAAGATTTGCATGTAACTGTACCTATAACTAAAATAATCCCTGGTACCTGGAACATGCATTGTTCTGAACCATCAGGCAACTGTGCTTTGCTTATTAGCATTACAATTTCATTGAACTGTTACATTCTGAGGGTCACTTTCAGTTTCAACTTGGAGTTAGTTTTCTGTGTGCTGAAGTGATTCCTTCAGTATCCTGACAGTAGCTGAGGGGTTTAAAATGTTGCAGTTCTACTGAGTTGCCCTAACTCCCAAACGCAGTAGCTGCCGTGTGGTTGTAAGTAGCGTATTTTAAAACTTTCATGCTCACCGATTATAGTGAAGTAGCTAATCTTGTTTAAAAAGCAGCTGTTGTCTGAACAGCAGTTGTAGGAAGTTACAGCTAAACACACCGAACACCAAGGATTAGTTGGTAGTTAAACAGAGTTAAAGAACTTCAGTTTTATGTTTAAACAAGTTGGGACCATCTAATACTGGTTTCCTGGAATGCTTTATTGTCAAAGCAGTCTTTTTCCTAGTGTGTGTTTTGCTTTTTTTTTTTTGGACTATTAATTATTGTCCATTCCTAATAACTAACAAAGGACAATGAAACCTTAAAAATTCTGCCACTTAAAAGCATTTGTATTGCAGGAAAAGCTCAGCAGAGAAATCAGTAACTGTTGCATCATAGTTAACCCAGGGACTTGATTTTGAAATGGTGTTATTTTGTTACCTCGAGTCGTAACAAGCTAGTTTTTCTGAATCTTCATGTTAGCGACTTAGTGACAACAGTAGTGTTAAGGTTGGAAAAGACCTGACTGCTGGAGAAAGCTGCTGCAAGCTTTCAACAGCCCTTGGGAACATCCACTGTGTGCATTCATTGGAAGTACTGTCAGTGAAGTTATAAGATAAGTATGCTGTAGTTTTTTACTGTCTTAGTTGAAAATCTTATTGTGCAAGATGACTGGATCTTAAATATAAGTTTTACTGTATAGAAATCAGATGGTGAAAATTTATCCTGTTCATATACCCATGGGGAGAATACCTGTGGAGACAGGGGAACACTGATAGGGAAATACTCTAGCGAAGTGGTAGTTGTAGTGTGTATAGACATGTATTGCTAAGATTTTCTTTTTAACTACCATATGTCTGGAGCAGTTCCTTTGCCCTGATTTGAGCTCCTTGATTATAAGGAATAGCAGTTGTATAAAGTTTTATAAAGATGAATTCAGCTTAACAGCAACTTTTAGTAACAGCTTTTATTTATGATTAAATATGTGTAATTAGTGTATGCAGCTTTCTGAACTGTGTATTAAATGTATTCTAAATGTAATTTAAATTTTATATTAAATAACTAACTTCTGAATAATGTTTTTCCTTTCTGACAATTATTGTTAAGGCTTGTTCCAAAGCTGTTTTATAACTGTGATCAAGGACAGGCTGATCCAGTTGTGGCAGTAGCAAGAGACCAAAGCAGTGTCTACCTGAAACTACTAATGCATGAAACACAGCCTCCATCTCACTTTGCAGTGAGCACCATCACTAGGTATGTTGTGTAGTGTCTTGCTTTAAGAGGAACATGGACCTAAATTTCAGTTCATAATGTCCAGAATCCTAGTTAAATGCTGCAAATCCATGTGCTTAGGAATTCCTTTTCCAGTCTGTAAGAACATCTGTAGTAGTTCTAGGCTCCACAAACAGACTTGTGTTTAAAGAATAAACTGGTGTGTGAGTTACTGGGGATGTGCTGACACTTTGATCATAGTGTGTCACAGATCAGTGACGCCCTATCTTCTTTTCCTCCTGAGATCTCCCTCTTTGTCCATTACACCGCACAAGTAGGTGCAGCTTTGCAACCTAATTACACGTATACATTATTGTTGTTCAAGTATGTTGATCGGGATTTATAACTCTCTGCAACCACAATCCTTAAACAGGATGTGGAGTCTGTACTGCCTGTACAGTTAAAAAATAAATTGTAATTTTGATAGTGTGATCTTACTGCTGGTGTTTTCCTGCCAACTCTACTTTCCTAACCTCTTCTGTTTAAATATATATTCTTACAGACAGTATGAGTTGTATACATTTGAGGGTTCTTTGCTTCTATCACTTTGTCAAACGAGTTTTTAATTATGTACGTTTGCATACCTGATATTGATCATGTCACTCAAGACATACTATAATATGGAAACAAACTTTGTGGACACTGTTATATTAGAGACAAACCAGTTATTTTTCTACAGCAATAATCTTTTTACAGCACTAAACTAAAGTTTGTGAACATGCAAAAATGTTAGATGGATTTGAACAAAAGCAGAAACTGATGTGAAATTGGTGGTGATTTGTAGAACACCTGGTTAGGTGTTGAGAGTTAGACTACTGTTTCTGTTTGCTAACAAACAGACTTATTTATAAACTGAATTGCTTGTAGTATTTTTTGCTTTTATATTAGCAAATTGTAATAAGGCGATATTTAAGAGTGTTCTCATCTTTTTGTATTTCATAAGCAGTCTATCAAATATGTAATAGCAATTTAAGCTGTAATCACTTTGGAGGGGTTTCTTTTGTAAGTACGTAGTTGTGTATGTTCTTTTTTCAGAACATACAGAGGTTACAATATGCTGCAAAGTCCAACAGATGTCACGATGGAAAACAATCTCTCAAGGGTTATTGCAGGAATTTCCCATGCACTGACAATATCCACTACAAGAGCACTGACAGTGAGTTTTTTCCTATTTGCTGTAGTGACTGACTTCTTTTTTTATGTGCTTTCTTTATTTTTAATTATCTCCTGACTATAGTTGTATCTGCAGCTTTGGCGCTGTGGCAGTGGCAATAGTAGTGTGTTTATTCTCACTCTTACGTTGCTGTTGTTGCTAACCCTTCCAGTGATGAAACTGATGCGGTTCTTGGTGTTAACTTTTCAGTTTGGCTGCTGTGAAGCTTTGTGTCTTCTCTCCACGACATTTCCAGTCTGCACGTGGAACGTGGGATGGCACTGTGGGTATGTTCCCTCATCTGTTATTTGAGCTTTTGAAAGTCACATTTGCAAAACGGAAGTACACTTACTTAGGTATCTAAAGCCCTGGTTTAGATATATGTTGTTAAACTTATCTTAGCAGCTACTTAAGAACTTCATACTGAAGACTGTAACATGAGGTTGTCATGATATTTGGTGTCAGCATTTTGTCATCTGTGGAACCACAGTGTAGCACAGCAGGAGTTGGCTGCAGCTGCTATAGTAGAAATACTATAGTACATATGATCAGTATCTATCAAAATAAAGAATGGGAGAAAATTTTCCATGTGTTTGAAAGAATATCTATCTACAGATTAGTGTCTTGTAGTATCTCTTTAAAATCAGAACATCATTTTTATCTTGATCTCATGTTTATGTTGAAAAACAATGGGTAAAGCTGGCTCATAATTGCTTTTATAACTATAAAAGTGTCAGGTACACTTAAATTGTTCTCATTTGGCACACTGAATGGGAACAGCAAATGAGATAACACTTACGTACTATAGATATGTAGGTAATATATGATAGTCCCAAAGTACTTAGATTCTGAAGAGTTTCTTCAGAACTGTATAGTAGGCAACTATAAAGCTTTGATTTTTGCCTCTGGTGATCAATATGCCACATGAGCTGTAGAACTGACTACCTGAGATGTGCACGTGTGGAGACGTTTGGTTTTTAGGTAGATTTGACAGCTTTTGTGTTGATTTTCTTCATTGCTGTTGTCTAGTATTTTCCTTTTCTGCTATCCTGAAACTATTGCAAAGGTTTTTGTTTTAAAAACAAAACCCCCACAACAAAAATAAAACCAAGCAGCTGCTTTTCTTGTCGGTGTGCCCTTTCTTCCCTTGCTAGTAATGTGTGGCGTGTTCTGTATATGCATTCTGAAAGTTGTGTTTTGAGCTATAGGTCCTGTTCTAACAAATGAAGTAAGTGAGGATGTGAGCTGTATTTATCTGGAAAAGATCAGTGCAGGATTGCAGCAATGCCTTCTGCTCTACCCAGCTTAAAAAGATGCTATTTTTAAGCTGCATCTAATATTCACCAGCGATGCAATGACATAACCTTTGCCCTTTCCTCTAATTACTTATTTACAAATTTTTGACCCATGTTCATACTTATTTGGGTTGTAATTTTATTCTTGTGGAACGATATGAACGTTTAGTATTCTGGGTAATAAGAATGTGACATGGATAATAACACGAGAATTTTGCCAGAACTCTTTTCTGTCCTAAGTATTGTCATGCTTATGGTTAAAAAACTACTGGAATTGCTGCATTCCAACTCTGTTCTGCTCAACATGGATTAATTCATGGGTTTCTAACTGTAGCTAATGTAAACAACACTTGTGTATGAAAATACTTTCTTTTAAAAATATAAGGCACTGTAATTACCTGTCTAGTTCTGTCAAAATAATAGCTATACTTAATGTAAAGTTTACTTTCTAAAATTGGTCTAGTTGTATTAGGCCAAAATAATTACATTATAAGATTATTTTTAATTTAGAAAGGTATCCTGAAACAATCCTTTTACTTAGAGGTTGCAGAAAGTCTTTTCCTGAAACAGTTAGGAGTACTGTGCAGGTCTTACAGCTTTGAAGTGATGTGTGTAATTGACATAGTATTGACAAACCTCTTTTGGTGATCTTTACCTGCTCTCTTTGAAACTTGAGTTTTTTGGGGAAAATCTGGTTTTATAATTATTGTAAAGGAAAATGTGGAATGCAGCAGCAAATTACAGTCTAAATGACTTGGTGGATTACAGTTGTTTAATTCAATTCTTGTCACATTGAAACAGTATCTTCTTATATTGCAAAGCTACACCTTATGCTTCCTTATGCGCAAGAGTTTTTATCTGGAGACAGTTCAGGAGCATACTAGTTAGCAATTAAACAGATTTCTTCAGTTTATCAGTAGATGTCACTAGCAGCCATGATACTTGATATTTAAAAAAAAAAGGCTCTTCAGGAAGACAAAGTATTGTCATGTTTGCTGCAAGTTGATTTTGTCCTACTTCAGTGTTAAATGTGTATTTCTGTAGTACTGATCTTACGTTTTTAGATTAGCAGTCTACTTGACTGTTAGTTTTCTTAAGACTTTAAACTTGCCAAGATAGGGGGTAAAAAAGTAATGGCATTCCAAAATTAAACTTCCAGTGTTTCCCAGCCAAGTCCTTCAGATGAAGCTCAGAAGGGCTGCACCATTGGGATGGCTGGCATGGTCCTGTCTCTACTTTCCTCAGCGTGGTTCCCACTGGACCTGTCTGCACATCAGGATGCTTTGATTTTGACTGGAAACTTACTTGCAGGTGAGGCAGAACAAGAATAGTATGATTGTCCTGATATTTTTACCATTAACATCAGAAGGCCCGTATCTCTCCCTATTTTGATTGCATGCAACAGAACACTTGCAAGACTGAGCAGAAGTAGTCAACGAGGAACTTCTTGCACCCAGGAGGTTTGAAAAGATGCTGCCTCCATGATGCAGACTTCCGTTAGTTGCCAAAGGGAGTGTGCAGCATGCCTAGTACAGGCTGGGTACAAAGAATTAATGTTTTGCTGTTATATAATATACAGTTATTGCTGGTTTGGGAAATACAGGCTTTTTCTATTTAGATTTCTGTTCTTGTACGCATCTAAAATTTTATGGTACTTAATTCCAAGTTTTTATCTTCTATTTCTTTTAAATAATGTGATTACGATTGCAGCAAGTGCTCCCAAGTGCTTAAAGAATCCCTGGAGTTCTGAAGAAGATTCAAACCAAGGTGCTGCAAAGCAGGAGGAACCCTGGCCAGCTCTGGCAGATCGAAGTCTTGTGACTTTAGTAGAACAGCTCTTTTCTCATCTGCTGAAGGTCATTAATATTTGTGCACATGTAATGGATGATGTTGCTCCTGGCTCAGCAGTAAAGGTATGTATTATGAATTTAAAAAATTGTATGACTTAAACGCTGTTGTAATTCGGACCTTTTCAGGGATCTGCATTTTAGAGTGTATACGGGTAACTATATAATAGCTTGGTAATATGACTCCACTATGAGTAGGAAAGCAAGTAACATGAAAAGAACATGCATATCATTATTCCACATAACACATTTTTGTGTAGTTCTGCAGTGCTTATATTATTACCTTAAATTTTGGACCTTCTATCCTGGTGACTTCACTTGAAACAGTAATTCAGTGAGAGGCGTATATAGTAAATGCAGTATAGGATTGCATACTCTCACAAATATCTGACTTTTTGGTTGGTTGGCTGGCTGTAATGCACTGAGTTCCTTTTGGGGTGAAAATGTCTTTTGTGTTTTGAATATCCTGCAAAATATTTTGATTTCTGAAACAGCTCATTTTGAGACTGATTTAGTGACTACAGGGCAATGCTGTTAGTATTGTTAGTAATTTCTTCATATTCTAAAAATGTGAGATTTTTTTTTTTTTGACACTCCTTTGTCTGGAATCAAAAGGAACTTTAGTCATTGAGTTCTAATTCCATCTCATTGGCTTATCCTGAGAAGGAAAATACGGCCTACATTAAACTTCCTTTTCACCCAGGAAATTCATATCCTGAGCCTGTGAGTTTTGAGACATTTTAATTTAACGGACATTCAAATAAATGGGAGTTTAAACAGAAGATGAATATGCTTATATTCATGTGGAAGAAGGAAAGCTACTTGTGCATATGAAATTAATAAAGCTTCTTTTAATTCTAGGCAGCATTACCTTCTCTCACAAACCCGCCTTCTCTTAGTCCAATTCGGAGGAAGGGGAAAGAGAGGGAGCCTGTCGAACAGGCATCTGTGCCAATGAGCCCTAAAAAGGGTGGTGAAACAAGTCCAGGTAGGCATACTCACTCCTATTTACCCTCCCACCTACCATATCCACCTAGGTATGGTTACGGCTTAGAGAGAAGAAATAAAACTGAGTAGCTTTTTTTCTGAGGCTGTAGTTCAAAAGGCTGGCAGGCCTCCTGTCACAAGTTCTTCTCAGTGTTGCATTGCAGGAAAAGCAGCTGGGGGGGGTGGGGGGCTTTTTACGCTTTGTTTTTTGTTTTTTTTCTTTAATGAAAAATAACTACTTTTCAAAAGCAAGGTACTTCTGAATCCTTTTCCTCATTTTTTTCTGAATGTACTCAGCTAATGTCTGACATTAAGAAGTAATTTGGGTATGCATTTTACTTAAGGTTTGAAAGCTGCTCTGCAACTTTTTTCAGGAGTAGCTTATGGTGCTCTTGGAAACAAGATTCTAAGTCTTAAACTTTTTTCTTTCTTGGTAATGAATGAAGGAAATGGGTGTTAATTCTGTTTTGTAAATTGTACTAACACTTCAATAGTATGCCAGCTCGGTTAATTCCTTGTGTCTCAGAGGCCTCGTTTCTTGGAATGCTAGTTCACTTTGTAGTTCTACAGCATGTGTGTTTGCAGTTGAAGATATACATGTGGAACGAAAATTTCATGCTGTCTGATAATTCAGATATGGCACGTTATGTTGAGTATACATGTCACGAGAACCCTAGAAAAAGTATGTTGTGCTAATCTGTGATGTAATTTTAAGCTACTAGGCAAACTGATTCTACTGGGCCTGTTCCAACAAGTAAATCGTCTTCAGTAGGAAGCTTTTATCATCTTCCATCATATCTGAAGTTATACGATGTCTTGAAAGCAACCCATGCTAATTATAAGGTACTGCATGATATTGTTTGAATTAGGATGGAGTTGGGCAATTGCTTTGTGCTCCTTTCAAACGTGGCTCTGCTTGTGTCAAGACTCACTTGTTTGTCCGTGTGAACAGTTTATCTCCACAGAAAAAAAATTAATATCGCAACACAATTCCTGTGTGATCTACTCTAGGTGATCCTACTCTGGCGGGGGGTTGGACTAGATGAGCTCTAGAGGTCCCTTCCAGCCCCTTCCACTCTGTGATTCTGTGTAAACCACCATAAGTAAAACCAAAAAACAACTGAACAGACCCTCCTGATAGGCTTTGCCATTGTATTGCTAGTTTCTCTGTTCTCACTAATGCTGGAACCAAATGACCCTTCACTGGCTTGGGGGTGCCAAATGGATCCCAGTGTCTGTTCTCTCTGCTTTTTGTTCCAGGATGAGTAAGCTTTTTCCTCATTAGTTCAAGTAATAGAAACTGCATTCCCATGACACTTGGTGATCTGATTTGTACACTTCAGGTGGTGTATTTTTATTACACTTACTGTGTTTCTGAGAAATACATTATCCCTTCTCTACTGCTTATAAACATCCTAGGCCTTCCCAGATGCTGCATCTTTGTCAAGCTATAAGTGCCCTCTTCTTGTGTTAGTCAAAATGAAGTCCTGCCTTTCCAGCAATTCAGAAGGGAGGGTAAGCTGCCAGTGGTGTTGATTGAACTACATTGACATTTTAGGTGAAAGGTCATTTTGTGTCAATACCCGCCTTCTTTCTGTGTGGGTTTTTGGTTTTGTCTCCTTCACAAGTAATTGCTAAGTAAAAGTGTGGTTTTCTTTGTGTGGGACCAGGTTACTTTGGATCTCCAGAACAGTAATGAGAAGTTTGGATGTTTCTTACGGTCTTCCTTGGATGTTCTGTCCCAAATCTTGGAACTTGCTACTCTTCAAGACATTGGAAAGGTATATGATTTGCGTGTTTTGTAGTCAAGTTGTCCGCTATCTGTGTCCCTTACTGGGAAAAAGCACATACTGATTTTTAAAAATGCCCTAGAAGCATTGTGCTGCCCCAATGTTGGGTAAATTTCTAAAGCAGATTTTCCAGGTTAAACTGCTGCTGTTGAAAACTAGAGTAATTTTTTTTACTGTTTACATTTCATGTAGAGATTTTTCTTTCCAGCAGAATGGTTTGCCTTCAGTCATTTTTACTATATTAAAATGGGTATATTTAGATATATTAAATGTATGAAATATCAGGAGGCATACTGCTGTCCTTCCTCTCCTGTGTCTTTTTTCTTTTTTATCCTTAACTGTGGTGTTAGGCATTGTGGTATTTTAAGACTAGGAGGCAGATCTTGCTTTTTTATTTCTTTACATACTTCCATGATTTCCTTTTAAATTTAGTTTTACTTAGTAAAAAAAAAGAAAACTTACTGTCCAATTTTTGTACTAGTTCTTGATATAATGAAGGAAAATGCAGTTAGGTGCACCTGTTTTTCTGCTTTTGTAGTGTGTAGAAGAAATTCTGGGATACCTAAAATCATGTTTCAACAGAGAACCAACAATGGCAACAGTTTGTGTACAGCAGGTAAGGAGATAATATTTTTTTTTCTGTGTTACTGGAAGGTTAATCCTGATGTTTTGTGATTATCAGCTGGATATTAAGACTGGCCATTTTTTTAAGGGAAGCAGTGTGAGGAAACTGTAGCCCAGGTGGGGCAAACAACATGTTTTCTTTGATGTTCATGACTTGTTCTGAAACTTGATATCATCTGAATAATAACTTGAACTGCTTCCAATTCAGAAGTACTCTAGCTAATGCACAGAAAATGCTTGTGTCCTTCCTTCCCAAATGTGTTCTGTAGCCGGTTAACTACATCAAAAACCTAGAAAGCTAGGAACTGCCTTACTGATGGATTTCTTGTGGGCTTCCATTTAAACATTTGGGTTCAAGTCATCAGTGCTGAATTTTGGCAGGAGGTGATCTGTAGTAGACTGAGTTGTCATATGGAAATAGCATCAGTTGCAAAACTACTGCTTTTTGGGTGACATGTGGATTGTTTCTTTTTTTTTTCTCTAGCTTTTTCCTGTCATGCTGTATTTGACTACGTGATCTGCAGTTTGCACTTTGACCTTTCCTCTTAAGCCCTTTGGAAGGATGAGGAGTCAACTTCGTTTTCCTGAAATGTTAACTTCTTTTTTCCTTCCAATCTTCTCTAGTTATTGAAGACCTTGTTTGGGACAAACCTGGCTTCTCAGTACGATGGCTTGTCGTCAAACCCCAACAAAGCTCAAGGCAAAGCTCAGCGCTTAGGTTCTTCCAACTTGAGACCTGGTCTCTACCACTATTGCTTCATGGCACCGTACACACATTTTACACAAGCCCTTGCTGATGCTAGTCTGAGGAACATGGTTCAGGCTGAGCAGGAACACGATGCTTCAGGGTAACTTTTCTTCCCTTATGATATAATGTTACCTTGAACTAGAATCTCTTTATTGTTTTTCATAAATGCAAGTATCGTAGGGGGGCTGGGTAACTTGAAATTACAATACTGTGCATTACTTATTTCTTGTAGACTTACTTGTAGTTTGTCTTGGTAGCAGCACTGTATTGATTAGCACCAATGTGTTTTCCAAATCAAAGCTGAATCACTAAGATGGTTGTCACTTAAGGTTGGGTTTGGTTTTTTTTAAAAGCATAATAGTCTTAAATGCTTGTATTCAAAATTACTTCATTAGTTTGCTAATTGTAGCAAATAGTAGCATTAAATGCAAGGCAAAAGGATAATCTAAGTAAAGACCAGAAATTCTTTCTCTACCAGACGTTTGTCCACAAATCTATGTGATCTGATCACAATGGACTATAGGTTGTCTCTTGCTCTTCTGTGTTATTAAGATTCTAGAAGTAGTCAAGTAGATAAGGAAAAATTGGCATTGGTAAAACAATATGCATCTAAAGAGTGTGTTTGTGCCTCTGGGGTTTTTTTTTAATGTGTGTGGGTTTTTTTGGTCTTTTTATGACAGATGGTTTGATGTGCTGCAAAAAGTTTCTACACAGCTGAAAACTAGCATTACCAGTGCAGCCAAACATCGTGCTGATAAGGTACTTGTACCTCTGTACTCCTGAAAGAGCTGTACCTTAGATTTAAAATATTCTTCCTCCTTTTAAAAGAACGTAATTTGGTTTTGAATCAGAGACCTGTTCAGATGTTAGATTACTTTAAAATCTCTCTGTTACAGAATGCTATTCACAATCACATTCGTTTATTTGAACCCCTTGTCATAAAAGCATTGAAACAATATACAACAACAACATCGGTACAGTTGCAGAGACAAGTTCTAGACTTGCTTGCTCAACTGGTTCAGCTACGAGTTAACTACTGTCTTCTGGATTCAGATCAGGTTGGTACCTCATCATTTTCGCACTTTGTAGCAGAGGGATCTTGCCAGCAGGCTTGATGTTTGCAGCAAAAATACTTGAAACAATCTGTTTATTGTTCTGTAGGTAGAAACCGACTTAAAGGAGGGCGAGACTCAATTCCCTCCCCCAACCACGGAGCTCCTGATTTTTCTGTTGCATATAAATTACTTACTAAGCTCTGCAGCAACTATTTAAGAGCTGTTCATCCGATTGACTTTAGGCATAAGACTATGTGGACAATACAGTCAGTATTGTTAAATAAAACTTAATTTGCAAATAGTAATACCTTCATTCTAGATAGAGAGCATGGACTTGAGCATGACTGAGCATGAGCATTATGTTTGTCAACCAGTATTTGATTTTAATGGCAGGGGAGAAGCTAGTGACAAATACAGTAGTCTGTGTGGTTGTCCACATAAGCAGTAAATTTATAGCATAAAATTTGTTTTATTTACTACAGTATATTTGGGTTTATAAACAAGTGTGAGGTGCAGGACACCACTTTCCTGTAAGTTTGTATACAGATAAATCTTTTCAATGGATAAATACTTTGGATTTTATTTTTGTTGAGAGCTAGATTTTTGGTTGATTCTTGACCGTAATGCCTCAAATAGTGTGTGTGCAGGAGTGAGAGAGTTACACTGAAAAATATATAGACTATAGGTGAAATGTGGCATAAATCCATACAAGCCTGTAACATCAGCAAGATTGTCAAGATATTCTATGACTGTAGAGGGAACACTTCATGACATATTAGGATGAAGTACAACTGTTTTTCAGTGACTCTTTCCTTTTTCTCCTTCTAAAATATGCACTTATATAACTACCGAATTATTTCAAATGGTAATTAATGTCTCTGTATGGTTTATTCTCTCTTTAGGTGTTTATTGGATTTGTGCTAAAGCAGTTTGAATACATTGAAGTAGGACAGTTCAGGTATGAAATGAGCAAAGATCCTTTTATCGGTGTGGGTTTACGACTTATTCTGAAACATGTAATGGTTAGCTTTGCTGGTTATTTCTGCCTTACTACAAAGTGAGAGCTACCTTCTGGGCAATGTGCTTGTTTACTGTCTGGCTCCAGTGGTAGCCCTTTCAGATGATTTCGGTTCCATGTGGCTGAAGAAGTCAGGAAGAAGCATGGGAAAAAAGAAAAATCTTAAGCTCTGTTGTTCTGTTTCTCTATCTGGTATTTTAAAATGGTTCCACTAGGACCTCTCCCTAAAAGCTACACTGTCAGCAATCAGGACATCATTGCTAGGATTCACTTCCTGAAAGGAGAACTGTTTCTTCCTATTGTGGATTTGGTGTGGATCCACATGTATTCTTATCACCTCGTACATTTTGTGTAGTACCTAACAGATTATAAGCAATGCAGTGGAATTCTTGTCAGCTATTTCTGTGTTTTCTCACTCAAGTTTGTGTGAAGACATAAGTGGATTTTTTGCTCTGTGGGTCACCTACAGAAATATTCCAGTGTGTGTCATGCATTAGATAATATGTTATAGCATTAGTAACTGTGTAATGTCAAAGCTTGAAAGAAAACCCCTGGGGAAAAAAAAACAATAATGAAGAACAGGGTACAAAAACTACGGAAATACTGTTCACTGCTGAAAAACACTTTCTAAAAAAAAAAACCTTACTGTAAAAAGATTAACTTTTACTGAATAGAGTGGTGCAATTCAAACTTGACACTTGTAATTCTTTTTTTTCAGGGAGTCTGAAGCAATTATTCCTAATATATTTTTTTTCCTGGTGTTGCTGTCTTATGAGCGGTATCATTCCAAACAGATAATCGGAATTCCTAAGATCATTCAGCTGTGTGATGGTATCATGGCCAGTGGGAGGAAAGCTGTTACACATGGTAATTAAAAGAAAAAAAATCATCAACACTACTATTAATAGTTCAGCAGTAAAACCAGTATTGAATATTAAGCTCTAGAAAATGGCAATCATACTGATTCTTCCAGAAGACACTAGCTTTTAATACATGAAATAAGCCTCATTCAATTCCTTCAGGAAATTTACCCTACTAACACTGCTACCCCATATTTTGCATTGTTCACAATAGCAACAAAGCTTTTATTTAAAAGCTTATTAGGTAGTAAGTTTGCAGCATAGCAATACTTTAAAGGCTCTGATTTTAATTTTCAGTTCCCTTCCCTTTCCCTTCACTTTGAGCCTTTAAGTAGAAGCATCTGTCTCATACTTCCCACTGATTCTGGGAATATAAAAATATCTGGTTTAGCTATGAGAGTCATCAAATGTGTCCATAATATATACGTTTTCTAGTAGAAGTAAAAAGATAGACATCATTATGTGTGATAAGTTTGGGTTTTGTTCTTACCCATCCCTAAAAAAACCCAAACCCTCAAACTACAGCAGTTTACTTTTAGTAGCTGGACTGTTAGAACAAGAAAACGCTGTTAGGAGTGACTTGTCTCTCATGTAAAACAAGCAAATCTCATTTCAGCAATACCAGCTCTGCAACCCATCGTTCATGATCTCTTTGTGTTAAGAGGAACAAATAAAGCTGATGCTGGAAAAGAGTTGGAAACACAAAAGGAGGTGGTAGTGTCAATGTTGCTGAGACTTATTCAGTATCACCAGGTAAGAGAGGAGGACAAAGTGTCTCTCTTTATGGACTATGAAAAGGTAACATTGCTTTGACTGCCAAAAATTCTTCAGGCCGTATTAATGACTTTCTGTACAAAACGTAAAGAGCTGGACTCTGTGTGATCTTTCCTTATAGAGAGAGTAGGCATGGATTTTTGAGGGTATGAGAAAGGTTCTGCATTACAAATCAGTATTTCAAGTCAAATAACACATCTGTGAGATTTTATAGTCCAGCACAGGTAATAAAGCACTGAAGAGGTCCAGTTAGGATCACTTCCTTAGTTGTGTTGCAGATGAATAAACAGAAGGTTAGTAGAAGAGTTGTAATAAATTAGGATTCAAGAAAATTAAAAGGATGGGAGGAAGGGTGTAAGAGGACAAGATTGAAAGTGGGAAACGTGCTGCATAGAGACAATCTAGCAGCAGCAAAGTCTCAATAACATTTTAAAACATGAATTATTTGAATAAGGTAATGAAAGTGGTAATTAGGCAGTCGTTAGCACTTACTGCTTTGTCCCAGACCTTATGGGTCTTGAAAACATGTTTCTGCCTTGTAGGAGTG
Organism: Eurypyga helias; assembly: GCF_000690775.1. Classification (NCBI taxonomy): domain Eukaryota; kingdom Metazoa; phylum Chordata; class Aves; order Eurypygiformes; family Eurypygidae; genus Eurypyga; species Eurypyga helias. Next base: position 114,894 of record NW_010248091.1, on the reverse strand, counting down.
TAAGAATTGCTTTATTCAATACACTTTTGTTTAAAATAAAACCACAAAAGTAATTCTAAGAGAATTGACATAATTAACATGGGATCTTATTGCTTATTCAGGTGCTTAACAAACTTAATGTGCTTTTCCTTTCATCTTGTGAAAATGCAGTTGTAGTGTGTGCTAATGTAAGCAATGTATTTTCTGAGAATAGTTGTTAAAGAAGTCAGTACATCTTGTCAAAATAATTTGTTAGAACTGCATGTTCAGACTGGGGTAATTTTGTATTATCCACACTTTCTTTTGAATTTATAGTTTTATAATCATAAAATGACTAATATAACGGTATGAAATGACACTCTGTAGACACATGATGTGGAGTAGTGAATAACTGTGTTACATAAGGTACTGCAGCTGCTGGCAGACCCCCTCCTGCCACATTTAACCTGTTAATGATCACCCATCCACTGCTCCTCCCACACGATCCCATTTCTAATTCTCATTCTGTCCTGTTCTGCTGGTGCAGTATATATAACCTAACCACTGGGCACTTATTTTGTGGCTGGGATGTTCTGCAGTGGTGTCCTTGTAACTTCAGAGGCTCCAGAAGCTGCAACCTTCAAGTCTTTTCTGTTACCAAGTCACTAGCCCAGAATGGGTCCTATGTCCTTTCTTATGAGAAAGCTTTTTTGGAAAGAAAGTCTTCTGGTCATCTTTTCCTTTCTTGACTTGGCTGTGTTTCTGAATCTGACCTACTTGAATTTCTTCTGCAGGTGCTCTGCCTAACTTGTTTTCTGAGCTAATTCTGCTTTCCAGCTCA
>NW_010248091.1:37813-114064 GCF_000690775.1 Eurypyga helias | reverse complement strand
CTGCTTGCTGTATCTTTGGCCTGACTATCCTTGAAACTGTGGTCTTTATAACCCTCAAGCCTATTAGACATTCAGCTACTAGAAGTGATCCTTGCTGGTGGTGTGCTCCATTTTATGCTCTCCCATGAATTTTAATACCAAAGTGACCTATCTGAAGTGAATGAACTCTATAAAAATGTCTGTTCTGTTTCCTTGACGAAATTTAAACTTTACTGAGCTAGAATAAAGGAAGTGTATACTTGTGGGAAATTTCCCTCTTCCTCCCCTCTTTGAGTATGTGATGTGGCATTTAGGTCTACTATCCTTTTTCCAGTTGTTTGAGTAGTTTTTTGGCAAATGCCATTTAAAAAGGACTAAAACTTTCATAAGCTAGGGAAAAAAAAAAAGCTAACTGGAAAACTCTGAACGAAAAAAGTCGTAACTAAGAACAAGCTTTTAACCTGAAAATGGGGCTTTGAAAATGTTGTGTGGTTTCTCATGCGTGTTTCTTTGCTTTTTGCTTTTGGCAGATGGATGAAAAGAGGCATATTTTTCCCACTACAGTGTAACTTAAACGTTTCCTGTTAGTATGGGTGTTTACTTGCATTCTTTTGGACTTTTCCACAGGTGCTAGAAATGTTCATCTTAGTATTGCAACAGTGTCATAAAGAAAATGAAGACAAATGGAAAAGATTGTCCCGGCAAATAGCTGACATTATTCTCCCAATGCTTGCAAAACAACAGGTTGTTACATGAGTTTTCTTCATCTATAAACATCTAAAATAATTGTTATCATCTAAGTGTCAATAATTGCTTTGGGTATTTGATTTTTTTTTTTATATGAAGGCAGATCCTGTTGAAAATGTGGTTGCCATGTCGGAAGAAAACAATTACTGCAATGTAAACCAAGTCTTTGAAGTGATGAAGGTCATGTTTAAGTGCATGAAATGTGTAATACCTTTGAGGCTGTTTCCAAAGGAAAGTTCTTTCTACTTCTCCTGCATGATTATATTAGACCACTTATTAAATGGTGTGAAGACTCTCCCATGTTTATAGAATATCAAAATTATTCTACATAAATGCAGTGAGTCTAATTGCTTTATTTTTCCTAGTGAGGAAAATGAAAAGACAGTTTGAAACTGCATTAATTAATCACAGAATCATGGAACAGTTGAGGTTGAAACAGACCTCTAGGGTATTATCTTCCCCTCAAAGCAGGGTCTACTGGAGCAGGTTGCTTAGTACCATATCCAGTCAAGTTTTGATAGTCTCCAAAGATGGAGCCTCCATAAACTCTTTGGCCACCTCTTCCAGTGTCTGAGCATCCTCACAGGCAGAAACCAAAGGAAAATTCTATTTAAATGGAATTTCCTGTATTTCAGCTTGTGCCTGTTGTCTTTCATTCTGGTACTGGATAACACTGAAAAGAATCTGGCTTTTTCTTCTTCATCTGTGTGGTCTCCTCCCGCTTCCCCTAGTCAGGTACTTGTACACACTGATAAGATCCCCCTGAGCCTTGGACAGATGCTCCCAGCCTGTAACCATCCCTGTGGCTTTCTGCTGACTCCCTCCAGTGTGTGCGTATGTCTTACTGGACTGCACATTGGGGAAGGAGAGCAGGCTCCTTCTATCGGGGAAGAAGACCCCTTTTAGGTGGCAGATTTTCAGTGCTGCTCCCTAAGTAACAGAGGACTTGTCTTCAATACAGCTTTTCTGGTGTTAGAAATAATTCAAAGATAAAAAGGAAAACCAGGAAATTATGCCCTTAATGTTCTTTACTCCATGACAGCAGATCCCCACTCCCATGAGGAGATCTCGTGGCTGGGGAGAGTGGGCAGTTATTTGCAGATCAGACAATGTTTTTTGACCAAAGCTAAAATGCTGGCAAATAGAAATTGCTGTTTTATATGAATCTGTGCATGTGATCAACTGTCGAACTACTTGAGCACAACAGGGTCATCCAGGTTTTGAGTCCAGTCCTTTGCATTTTGCAGTTGACTGTTGTATAATTTATCTAAACTCATCAGGTAAGGTGTCCTACCTCTGCTGCTGCAGTGCAGTACCATTCTAGCTGTTCACTTTTTGGATGATTAGGAATCTTTTTTCTCCTACTGCTTAAGTTTATTCACAACCAGCATTGCTCTCTATAAATATGCCTGGTAGGATGTGCAGGGAGGAGAAAAGTTTTTAAATTTTATGACAAGTCAGCCTTCTGGTCTTATTCTCTGAATATGGCATATCTATCCTAATAAAATCTGTGGTATGTGTATTGTATTTCATATGATACATTTTTGTCCGTGATCTCAGAACTCCTGTGTAGAAAGGCTTGCAATGAAACTTCAATTTACCTTTCATAGCTTTCGGTTGCTCTGAATTGTGCGCTGTAAAGGACAGCTACACACAGGTTGTCATAGAAATGTTTAAAACATGAAATGGTAATTTTGTGTTGCAGTTAACTGTAGTGGATAGCTACAAGTTAGCATTGTATGTTTTTACAGATGCATATAGACTCTCATGATGCTCTGGGAGTATTGAACACACTGTTTGAAATTTTGGCTCCTTCATCCCTTCGCCCTGTGGACATGCTTTTAAGGAGTATGTTTGTTACTCCTAAAACAATGGTAAGCAATTGTTTCCAGAGGAGAAAGAATCTGGTGTCTTTCATGCAAAACAAAAGATGATGTGCTTCCCTCTCCTAATTTGTGTTGTGGTGTTAAAGTACCTGCAGCAGCTTTTAGCAAAGATATGCTAATATGATTTACCAACTGGGAGCACTTTATACAGGAACATTCTGCTTATGGATTTCTTAGCTTCATTTTGTATTTTGAGGATCAGGAATGTTGAGAAACATATTGTTAAAATAAATTCTAGAATGCAATCTAATAGGTAAATCACATTTTTCTTATGCAAGTCTTAGTACCATTTTTCTAGTTGAGAGAACATTTAACAAATGAATGTATGCTTGACAGTCACAAGAATGGCATTTTGGATGACCTGGACATAAAAGTTATTTTCTGCGTGCTCCATTCTCAAAAGGGTCTGACTTTATACAACAGTTAATGAAAATGTTAAACAACACAATATAGCAATGTATTAAAAAATAACTTCAAATGTATTCAATTTTCTGCTTTTCTGTGCTTATGTTAGGCATCAGTGAGCACTGTCCAGCTATGGATTTCTGGAATTTTAGCTATCCTCAGAGTTCTGATTTCACAGTCAACAGAAGACATTGTTCTATCCCGTATACAAGAGCTTTCCTTTTCACCATATTTAATTTCATGTCAAGTGATTAACAGACTGAGATGTGGAGAAAATAACACGTCTGCACCAGAGGATTGCGCTGAGGTTAAACAGGCTAAATATCTCCCTGAAGAGACGTTTTCTAGGTATGTTGTCCCTTCAGTAACTTAGGAGAAAGATTATTCCTCTTAGATAACATTATTTGTGATTTCTCAGAAATCTTAAAGTCTGCTGTTAGTAAGTTGATATGGGAGGAGTGTGTGTGCAGGAAGGAATAATGAAATGGACATAGGGTGATGAGATTTATTAAAATCAGGTCCAAAATTTTAACTGCTTAACCCCTTCTTTCCTTCCTCCGTGTGGGGTCTGAAAGATGAGTCATCAACCTTAGCCCAGGTTCTGTACAAGAATTTTGGCAGCAGATAGCTTCAAATCTATTAAGTTAGTCCTCTTTATTTCCTATTTTTAAAGAGTTGGCTTTGTCTAGTTGCTTCCCATGCTGTCAGTGTGACACACTTCAGGCAAAAGAAGTATGGAGAGATAGCAGTGGCATTATGTTGACATGTTTGTTGCCACCCACCCCCTTACACCATTGGCTGGAGGTTTGATATAGAACCTGTGTGGTAGAGTATGGATAGATGAGGCTGTAAATAAATAGCTGAACTACTGTTACTTGCTGAGTTACTCCACCTCACCTGAGCTGCGCTAACTGTCATGGTGTGGTTTTAGCTCACTGCAAATCACTACAAAGACACCATAGCAATCTGACTGTTTGCTGTGTGAGATGGGCTGGTCTGTGTATGCTCTTATGAATTCAGCTGATGAGTAGGTAACCCAGATCCAACATGTAATTATTGAAGTGCTTGTGGTCATCTCTCCGTACTTATAGCATTCTACTTGTTTTAGGTCAACTTGTTCGGTAGCATTTAACTTAGTGTCTTATTTAGGATAAATGGACAGGGATTTAATGTTTTATTTTTCAAATTATTGAGTTTCATAGATAAACATCATCTCATTCTGAAAAATGTTGCATTGGTAGTTTTCTGTTGATTGTACACGTGTGTTTTCAAGGTTCTTACTACAACTGGTGGGCATTCTACTGGAGGATATTGTTACTAAACAATTGAAAGTGGACATGAATGAGCAGCAACATACTTTCTACTGCCAGGAGCTGGGCACATTGCTTATGTGCTTAATACATATCTTCAAATCAGGTAATACTTTAATCAATGCCTTGTGTTGTAGCAGGCAGTGCTAGGGTGGTTTTTCAGTTGACACAGTTGACAGTTGTTGAATGCGTTGAGCTACTGAGAAGCAATACATAGGTGCTAAAGACATTCTTTTCTACTAAGTATAAAGAACCTCCCAAACTTTGTGCCCATGCATGCAGGGCACATTTTTAGCTTGTGGAATGAAATGTAACTACTGACTTTTCATCTCTCCTTTTAACTGTGTAAAATGTTCTAGTCTGAAGATACATAACTTGTGAAACTTATGCCTGTATTTCTCATGGTTTCTCTCAATTTGGAGGTTGGTAGGTATGTCCAAGCTTAAAATACTGAGTTACAGACTACTGGTTCAGACTTATGACAAGGTAGGTTCCTGTTCTTTGTCATAATTCATAAAAACTACAAAAAAAAAAAAGCCAAACACACAACGAAAACTAAAAATGTACAAAAGGTAATACTGTTCCAGCTATCTGCTCTTGAGCTCCATTCTTCAGGTTTGGGAATTCTGCCTTAGATGTCTTCTGCTAGATACACAGTCCCTGGCACTTTAATAATTCATTAGTTGTTAGCCTGATTCCTTAGTGCCACTATTAGGAAAGTAAGACTATCTTCCCATTCTTTTATTCTTTCTTTACTGTTACTGTCCTCTTTGCATCCTGATTTTTACCCTGTAGCTGAAATCCAGCCTTGGATTACAGTAGTTGGCCACATTTTGAAAGGTCTTGTGACAAGTCCCTGGTTCTTTGTAGACTTCTTCACAGGTATGGGACAAGGAATTTTACATTCCGTGGCCCCATCTTTAAAATAGGAGTTAGTATTTCATTAATTAACAGATATAAATTAACAAAAGAAAGTGCATTCATAATACTGTTATTAGATATACATAACATTATTCTGTGCTCCACTGTGCCCCAGTAACCTGTAATCTTTTCTTTCTAAGGTCTTCCCACAGAATTCAGAGTCCTTTTTTAAAGGAGAAAACCCCCTAGTTCTGTTCCTGTCACTGCTACCAGCTGCTGCTTGCAAACATAGTATTGTACATACAGCTATAAAATCAGGTGCTGATGGAAGTGTTCTGGGTCTTCAGCTCATTCTCTATCAAAGCTCCTGCTTTGCCTTGCTTTAACTTTCAATAGCTTTACTCCTCCTAGTCTTCAGTAACAGGTGGAAAAGTGAATGGGAAACCAATTGAGTTATTTTGTGATGGTTTGTGCAGCCGTGGTGAATGATGTTTTGTCTTTTGACTTGTCAGAGAACACTGATTTAAGAAATTGAGTCCTCCTAACCTAGGTTGTTGCTCCAAAGACTTCAGGATTTTGAGTGGAAGCACAAAATATGGCAGTGCTTACCAGGCCCTTCCTTGGTTTTTGTTTTAAGCCTGATTTAGAGCACAAGTCTCTGGATATAGTGGGTGATGGTTCTCTTTTCCTGTGTGTCTGTTTACAACTAAAGTGTGTTTACTATTGCTGCTGTGGAGCAACGTTTGAAACAAGTACTATAACAAATTAAGAAAAGGTGATTTGGAGTGACTGGTTAAATGGTGTCAAGCCAGGGCCAATGAAATCAAAGTCAGGCTGGTGATAGAAATGAAGCAGGTGGGTTCTTCCACAGTGGGAGCTGGAGATAATGGAAAAGGAAGCTTGGCCCGTTCTGCTACAGCAACTGGCTCCTAGCTGCACTGTGAGTCTTGCCAGGAACTATGTGGAAGTTTTTAATGCAAAATTAGAATTAAATATTATGATGCTCATGCAGAGCACTGGGATATGTGTGCTGCATGATCTCTAGAAATTAATTTAATCTAAGACTACAGATCAGCTCTAAGTGCTATCAATAATGTGGTTACCTTGTACAGAAGAGAAGGAAAGTTGTTCAGATGCCTGAGCTGTATTTGTATGTCACAGCATTTTCTTACAGGTTTAGGCTTAGGGTTAACTGAGTGCCTGGTTTTGTGATGCACTTCTGTTCTATTAAAGCCTCTATTCTTTTTCTGTAAGTCATTCTCCTAACTACAGGTGTGGCTTATAGCCACTTTAGTCTAGGTTCCCAGATATGTGTTCTATCATTTTTAACCTGTTTTCTACTTGTTTTGTTCTCTCAGCTGTTAGTTTTTCAAAATGTAAGCATTGCTGATTCCTATGTTTTCAACTATAGGAAGTTACCAGATTAGAAAGAATATATTCATTCTGCTACTTGGAAGTTAGTAGACATAGAAGTCATAGAAAAAGTGAGATTAGCGTGTGGTGGCTTTCGTGGCTGTAGAAAAGTCACTAGATGGTGCAAGTACTGCAAATGCAGGAAACTGGAATGGGAATAGCACTGTTTTGCTAGTAAGTGGAACCTGAGTTTTGAAACTCGCTTGTTTTTCCTGTTCTTTGCTATTTACATTGTGTGTTTATCAGTCCTGGGGGCAGCTTAAACTGGTCCACATGCCTGTGGAATTTACAGCTTCATTCTCCTGTATATTTGGCAATGTAAGCAAGCAGCGTTACAGATCTTCATTAGTCTGGTTAGCTTTTGGTTTCCGACAGGTTCTGAAGAAACTATTTTCCCTGATCTGACCTTCTCATAGAAACTGAGTCCTGTACCATTAGACAACTTTTAAGTTTGTCCATTTTCCTTGTTTTTCCTCCTTTCATTCTGGTATATGAATGCAGAATCAGCAAGTGAGAAAGGAAAATTCAGCTTTTGTGCTGAGTGTTCAGTGTGCAGGGTAGTGACTTTTCTCCACTTCAATGTCTACTTTTTGCACTTAGAAATTGGACTAAAGGGTATCAGTTTAGTTTCAACCAGATGTGTTTGGGAAGCCTTCATCTGAAGTAGGATACTTGTAAGCGATCTTCCTTATGATGCAGAATAGTAGTAACAGCATGGTTCCTAATTAAAATGTGTGTTTTACTTTATAAACAAAACAACAACATAAAACCAAAATCCTGTTCTATAGTTAACAGTTTTAAATTTAAGGCTTTCATGTATCAGAACAAATTTTTGATGCTGGACAGAAGTTGTTGATAAGACAGGTTTCATTACAATTCTAGTTTATCTAAAGCATTATTTATTGGGTCTGGGAGCTGATCATTACTGGTTTACACACTGTCCTTGGGCAAACTCCATGGCTTGCCTTACTTTTGTAAAACTTCTTAGGATATATCTTCCTTCATAAAGGATTTATTTCCTTCATAAATCACAGTGGTTTATGAAACAAGGTTTTTATTCTCAGGGTACCCTAAATAATTTTAAAACTTCGTAAATTGGACTAGAGCATAGTTACTGTAAGATGCTTTTATGTTTTTCAGGGATGTTTAGAAGAATCACAGCTGCAGCCACCAGACTTTTTACAGGAGATGGCTCTGATGGTAGTTTCTATACCCTTGAAAGTTTGAGTGACCTTGTACAGTCCATGATTCCCACACATCCTTCTTTAGTTCTCCTCTGGTGTCAAATCCTGCTTCTTGTGAATTATACCAACTACAACTGGTGGTCAGAAGTGCATCAAACCCCAAAGTAAGAGTTGCTTTTGATCCCTGGTAGTAGTAGTGTCTCATTAAATCATAGAATCTTTTAGATTAGAAAAGACTTTGAAGGTTAATTGGACTTGATTATCTAAAACTGCTAATGCCACCACTAAACCATGTCCTTCAGCACCTTGTCCACACATTTTCAAATACCTCCAGGGATGATGACTCATCCACCTTCCTGGGCAGCTCATTCCAGTGCCTGACAACCCTTTCTGTAAAGACATTTTTCCTAATATCCAGTCTAAACCTCCCCTGGTGCAAGTTGAGGCCGTTTCTTCTTATCACATCACTTGGGAGGAAAGACCAACCCCCACCTCTCTGCAACCTCCTTTCAGGTAGTTGTAGGGAGTGATAAGGTCTCTCATAATTATATTTGCTAAAAATACATTAAATCTAGCTGTTTATTTGCTAAGCCTGTTGATAGTACTGTTTGTTCTCTGAAATAGGTAGCTCTACATTTATTTTAAGTGAATACATACTGTCTGTTCTGATATCAGTGTGTCTTTCAAGCTAAGGAAATGTGTCCCACACTCAGTTGTTTCTCAGAAGAACTGCCAGGCAATCTCTCCACTTTTAAGCCAAGAAACCTTCTTGAGTGTACTACTTTGAATTAGAATTATGGGCATAACCAGAACAAAAGACTCTGTATTTCATATTTCACATTTTTATGGGGACTTCATATTTCACCTTCTAGCAAGTAACCAGCCAGTGCAGATGATACACTGTTGTGTTTATGAAAATACAGTCTGATCAGTATAACTGTAGCTATAGTTATATCTGTTCCCAGTGGGACTGTTACTAAATGCTGTCCCAACATAGCATCAGCACCGTGCTGCTTCATTAGCAACAAACACCATAGTAACTTCAATTAAAGTTACTTGTCTGAAATTTGGAGATTTGGTCTATAATTGATGTTCTCTTGGTCTGAAGTTAGTTCGTCCCACCTGTCAGGCACTGGAATGATTTACCCTCTGGGCATGAGGAGGATATACCCTATGTGGGTGGGTATCCCTAGGTGTTAGCTGTAGAGGGAGATTAACAACTGACTTGAGAGAGATTTCTGATGCTTGTGAGTGTTAGGGAAGACTAATCTTGTTCTACAACATGAGGGGATCAGTACTTGCTCAGATGTGAGATTCTTGCCTCAGTTCAACCTCGTGATGTGAATAAGTATTATTCTAATTTGAGCAAACACGAAATTACCAGGCTTGTGAGCAAAGTAGGGCAACCTGCTATTTATTGCAGTTACCTTTTTTTTTTTAACTAATTTACCAATATCACCTCTATTTTTCTGGATCAGGCATCACTTTAGATCTGATATTAGGCTCAGCACTCAAGAACACTGGTTTTGCTTGAGGAAAAAAAATACGATTAGGTTCTGTTATCCTACCAGAGATGCTATATCCCATGTTTTTCTTTTAAATAACCTGTTTAGTTCTTCAGAAATTCTTCAGACTGTCCAAGAAAGTAAAAAGCATGAAACAAAAAATTGATACTAGAATTGCTAGAAAGAAAAGAGCTGATGAAAAACTAAGGGTCTGCTTTAAAGCAGTGTTATGCTTGAATGAAGTTTCTAGGAAAATAAATACTGTGTAAGGGCATTGGTAAGATATTCCAAGCAATTTGATTGTTAATCTTTCAGTAGCCACAGTAATAAAATAACAAAATGTAATGTGTTTCTTGCAGGAGACACAGTCTTTCTACTACTAAATTGCTTAGCCCTCAGATATCTGGAGACAGTGATGAATCGGATTCAGAATCTAAACGTGGCATGTGCAATCGAGAGATAGTGAGAAGAGGAGCGCTCATTCTTTTTTGTGACTATGTTGTAAGTTTTGAATTACTGTATTCTATAACTATAGTTTTGAACAATTTTATTGTGCTGGCAGTCTTTTATTACTGATATGCAATTACTGAGTCTGGTTCACAAGTGAAAAACGAAGTCTTGGGCAACTAGTCAGTTTACTTTCAGGTGGTGCTTCTGTAAGCTAAGGTATGACCTCATTTGGCATTTTAATTCTATTAGCCACAAGATATCCTTTACAAGGCAAGAGAATGCTCAGTTCAGAGGAGAAACAGCTATGGGGTATCATATCCCTTACTTGTGCAGTGCTACGAGCACACTAAGCAGCGTTAGACGACTTAACATCGGTGAACTTTTGAAGTGAATTTTCTTGAAGTTCCTAGTACTTCAGTTTGCATTGCAGAGCAGTTTTGGGGCAAACAAACTGCATTCCTTTGATTTATCTAAACCAAAAGCTATGTAAGAAGCACTTAAAATACGAATGGATGTTCAGTCACCAGAATCAGATTTGAGGTAATCAAAGGTAACCCTTCCTAAAACCTCTCTACTGGGGAGTGGCGTCATCTGGTTAGCTCTACAGATCTCTTCATGTTGAGCTGCACTGCTTGTTGAAATGCACATAGCCCCTGTAGGTTAAAAATTAATTATTGACGTGTCTTTTTGGATTTGCTTTCCAGAAATTATTCATCTTGTTTTTAAGTCCAGTAGTAATAAGAAATCTTTAAAGAGAAGCCTCAATGAAAATTGCATTTTACAAGAAAACTCTGTGTGTACTTGTTTATTTCAAACAGCATTTTGTTAAAAGTGGAATGTTTGAATTGGCTTTCTCAGTTTACTTGTTTCTAACCAGATTTTTAGTGGTTCTAAAAATTAATAATTTATAAATTAATTATAAATCCCTTAATTTGCAACAGGATCAAAAACATTTGGAAAAACTGTAATGTAAAAACATTTATAGTAATGTTAACATATAGACACTTTATGCTGCTATTGTAAAATAGCTACCAGTAATATATTTTAAACTTCATGCTGTCAGGTGAAGTTTTTAGTAGTTAAATGCTTAATGTGGGTATTACTGGAATCAGAATTTAATTTTTCCCCTTTAGTGTCAAAACCTACATGATTCCGAACACTTGACCTGGCTTATTGTGAATCATGTTCAAGACCTGATTAATTTGTCCCATGAGCCTCCAGTACAAGACTTTATTAGTGCTGTTCACAGGAATTCAGCAGCCAGTGGTCTCTTCATCCAGGCCATTCAATCACGATGTGAGAATCTTGCAGCTGTAAGTAACTTTTTGACTTCTTTTAAAGAATAAAGTCACTTATTTCAGCATAAGTTTAACTGATAAGTATGCAAATTCTGACATTTCTGGGTCACTTATCAACTTCTGATTTTATTTTTGAAGTCACTTCTTTTAAAAATGCAAACAGTGAATCTTATATGTGCACCTTCAGTATCAGATGTGTCCCACTCTATCAAATCTATGAATTCGAGTAGGTTAAGCTGCTTTTCTTCGTTCCTGGGTATTACTCACGCATAATAAATATCTGAAGAGTAAATGAAAGCTGTAACTTTTGTCTTTGATTTCAGCACCCTGGTAGCATAAATAATGGAACTACAAACTACAGAAGCAGGAATAGTAACCAGTCTATCTTCAGAGGCCCTAACAACATTAAAAATAATTTGCAAGCTCATGCCTTCCCTGTTGATCTACCCCACATGTTGTAGCCTGTTGGTTAGGGAAATACTGCTTCAGAAATTCAATGTATCATTTCTGTTGATGATTTTAGTTCTCAAATTGAGAGGCGTGGTGGATGATGTTTTATAGGGAATGTAAGGTGGTATGCATCCCTCTTAATCTTACTAGGTGGGAAATATAATCTCCTGGGCGTCCTTTAGAGCTAAAGCAGGGAGATGCTACTGCACCCTGGGTAGCCTGGTGTCCTGGTTTTGGCTGGGATTGAGTTAATTTTCCATATATCTATATATATAGAGAGAGATTTCCACCACGTGGATTTTGTGCACTTCATCTGGTATTTGTTCTTGGCATTGCTATCATCTCTGTACTTCAGGAGCCATCTGTTGGAAAGTATTAGTCTTTATCTTTTTTCCTCAGAGAACCAATCTATGGGGGAGGCAAGCAGGGACACTTTTCCCCCACTCCTTCACCCTCCCTTTCTTCTTCACTTTCCCCTTCTCTTCAAGGGCCAGGCTAGCTCAGTTGGTAGAGTATGAGCCTTAATCTCAGGGTCATGGGTTTGAGCCCCACAATGGCCACCAAAAGGACTGTTTTGTTTTCCCCTTTTAGCAGGCAGCTAACACAACACAGCTGTTCACTCACTCCCTCCCCGCTCCCAGAGGGATAAAGGAGAGAACGGGGACATATGGGGAAGCAAAATTTGTGGATTGAGATAGTTTAATAGGACAGAAAATAAAAGGAAAATAATTATGATAAAAATATACAAAATAAGATGCACAATGCAATTGCTCATTATCTGCTGACCAATGCCCAGCCAGCTCCTGAGCAGCTTGGCCGGTTTGGGTCATCTGTCCTGGTTATGTCCCTTCCCAGCTTCTTGCCTTCCTGCTCCACACCGCACAACCCCTCCTCCCCCCGCCCCTCACCAAGAATTTATGAAGTTAGGTGAGATGAATCTGGGCTTTAGTCTCTGAGAATCAGTAGAATGAACTAAGCTGAATGTCTGAATGGCAGATGTAGTCATTCTGTGGAATGTTTGGTGATTATCAGAAAAGTCAGTAAAATTAAATTAATTGATATTTACAGTCTGCTCTAAAACAAGACTGGTTGCACAAGTCCAGCTAGTTTGGTTTTATGTTTCTCCATTTAGATTATTGGTGATGGATTGGTGCTCATATTTTATAGAAATTATTTGCACCCCCTTTTAATCCTGAGTAGCCATTGCTATGGCTGCTATGATGGCATTCTATGATTAAACGTGCTCAAAAAAAATCCCTAATGCTTATCTGAATTTCTGTAGTGTTTCTTCTCTAGACTATGCTCATGTTCCTACCCTCTTATAGCAAGAGTTGAAGCTTCTCATTGTTTTCAGAGCTTTCTACAATTCCACCTTTGCGTCTCTAGCTTTTTTTCTCTAGAAGTTTTGCTCTCTGCTTTATGCTTACTCTTTGTAAAAGAAAGCTTTTACAGTTAAACATCAACTTATTGACTTATTTAATATGTACACTAATTCAGACGTCTTCATATATAGATGGTGGTATTGATCAGCTAGTTGTCTGCTATGGTTTTTTCTATATGCTTTACCCTTTCACTTTAAGATCTTTGTATTCCACTTGAATGGGGTTTTTTTGTCTGTTTTGTTTCAACATCTAGCCCACAACTCTGAAGAAGACTTTACAGTGCCTGGAGGGAATACATCTCAGCCAGTCTGGGGCTGTCTTAACACTGTATGTTGATAAGCTTCTGTGTACTCCGTTCCGTGTGCTTGCTCGCATGGTTGACACACTGGCTTGCCGTCGAGTAGAAATGCTTTTGGCTGCAACGTTACAGGTAAAGAGAAATATATTCACTTGTAGCGAAGATTGGGTAGTGCTAGCAATATAATCAAGTTTATTATGCTAATTTAAAAGTACATCAAAATATGAGGTTGTATGTTTAATTGGAAAGAATTTATTTTAGTTTAATATATAGATAGGTGAATCATAGAATCATTTAGATTGGTAAAGATTTAAGATCATAAAGTTCAACTGTTAACCTAACACTGCCAAGTCACCACTAAACCATGACCTGAAGCACCATGTCTACACATCTTCTAAACTCTTCCAGGGATGGTGACTCAACCACTTGCCTGAGAGGCCTGTTCCAGTGCTTGACAGCCGTTTTAGTGAAGAAATGTCTATATTTCAGTTCATCTGCCTATAATGTACCTGATCTGTTCCAAGTACTTCCCTATGTTTTACTCATTTTTGTCTTAGAAAAATTCTTGTAACTCTTTCCTATAGAACAGCATTACCCAGTTACCAGTTGAAGAACTGGACAGAATTCAGGAATACCTTCAAAACAGTGGATTAGCAACAAGGTAAAGAATACCAATATATGTTAAAATGCCAGACGAAGTAGTGTCCTATACTAGTTGTGTTAACTCTCTCTTTTCCTGTGTTTGGGTTTTTTCTTAAAGATAGTGATCGTTTCTGAAGATAAAACAGGTGTAAAACCTCTCTTTACAAGTTGCAGGTGTATTCTGGCACAAACACAGTTGTGTTGAATGAGTTGAATTTGAAGTGTGCTTAAGAACTAAAGCAAGCTAAAGACATCAAATTCTCTTTCCCATATCCCACCCAGTATTTAACTTTTGGAAGACAGCAACCACAAATTAATTCCTTGACAGAAACTACACTACTGAAACAACTTTGAGGAAGATAAAGTTGTGCAAAATTTTGTGGGTCCAAGCTGGGTGGGCTGCCTTTTTTAAATTTATTATTTTTATTTTTCCTAGGCAGCTGTCTTCAAAGTTTTAACTGTTTAGTAACCCAGCTGCTTAAAAGTCCAACTGAATAATTTTCTCCTTTTATAACAGTAGTTGAAAGAGCCTCATATACTCCTTTGATGTCATTGCTATTTGAAGTTAATAGCTGTTGACTGAAAGAAGTAGGGTTAAAGAATCGAAAGCCCAGGACAGCAGTAGATCACTATTAATATGCCTTCGTAGGTAACATCACATTTGAATTCAGAAAAACATCCAGAATCTTCAAATTACTTTATACATGTTCTTGATAGCAGTAATGGAGTAAGAAAAACTCTCAAAAACAAATAAAACAACCAAAAGGAAAACCTCAAACCTCTTAGAGTAACATAAATCCACAGGCTGGATTTCTTAATGTATTTATTTAAAAAAATCTTAAATTCCGTTTTAGTGGATTCTTGTTTGCTGCGTGTTAGAGTATTTATCTGCATTCAAATAGTCTGTACACTAATTCTAATTCATCTTACTGCATAAAGAAACTCAACAGCTGGCATTTTATGCTTAAGCATGTGCAAATTTTAAACCTAAATTGAATTTAAATCTTTGGTGGTGCTGAGTTCACTTGTTTTGGCTACTGATAGCTGAAATTTGCAGTTGTGGATCATATGACTGCATATGTCCAACAAAACTTAAGGCCCTACTGCTTTTTTCTTCCAGGATTAGAACTGGCTCACTGGATGCCTTTCTGTTTTCAAATGGTTTAAAAAACTGAGTAAGTTAGCTCTCTGCTGATGTGTTCTTCTATTTTCAGACACCAAAGACTTTACTCACTCCTGGATAGGTTTCGTCTTATGGTAGCACCAGACACTACTAGTCCTTCGCCCCTGGTTACCTCCCACCCACTAGATGGAGAAGACCAACCAGCTTTAGAGAATGTAATTCTAGACAAAGTAAGATTATCTTTAGAAAAAGTCACTAGAAGTGTCTTGGCTCTAAATAAGCTTTTGCTCATTACAGAATATTTAAGTACAGTTTACTTTTACCCTGCGTTAATGTTCTCAGTTGTCAATGAAACTCACTGATCAGCAAATGATTTCATATGTATTGGCTGACCATTGAACTTATGGTAATTAGCATGTGCATACATGTTTATGTTGACAATGCTGTGAAAAGCTATCAGGCTTTGTTTCTCTACTGAACTTCAATAGAAAGATTTATATAAGGTTATGCAGAGACAGATATATACTCTTGTTTTCTTGATGTGTTTACTGCAGTGACAGTTTTATTCACTTGCTGAAAGCTGTTGGTTGTCTCTTGGAAATTCAGCATTACTTCTCCATTGCCACTTCTCAGCTTTAAATTTCTTTCAGATAACTACTTACCTGTTTCTGGTCTTCACGTACTTAAATATACATATTGCAAAGCAGTGTGGGAGGCTAAGAGCAAGCCTTTTGGGGTTGGTGTCTTCCTTCCTAGTTTGTCCCATGGATCATTTATCCTTTTCATTCCTTTGTGTTCTACAGTGATACGCAGTGATATGAAACATGCAACTGAGATAGCAAAAACTTGATTAGCTGACAGTTTGGAAGAGACTGTTAAGTAGTTGAGAAACCTATTGACTTAGGAGAGAGATTGAGAGCTACTTAGACAGCAGGAGGAAGCACTGTTTGTGCCCAGAAACCGTTTACCCATGGCTTTCTGTCTTTTGAATTACCCAGAAAGTCTCCTTCCTCTGTAAATGTAAATCTTGCACAAAGGAAGTGGGTTTTGTGTGCTTTTTCCACAACCCCTGTGTAGTTCATAGAATCATGGAATATCTCAAATTGGAAGGGTCCCATAAGGATTATCAAATCCAACTCCCTGCTCTGCACAGGACTACCTAAAACTAAACTGTATGAATAAGAGCATCGTCCAGATGTTCCCTGGTAGGGGAATAGGTATTATCTTCTTCTGCTGATTTATTTGAATCTGAAGACTTTTCTTCTTTGGATATAGTGTTGTGGGTTTTTTTGCTATTACTGTGTTGTTTGTGTGACTATTGAGTATTCCAGGGTTTTTTTCTAGATATTCTTCTCAGCTTTAGGATCCTCATGCATACACTAATGCCAAATGTTCAGCTACTTTTTCTCCTTGTTTCCTGTTCAGATTCTGTGGAAATAGGAAGCTTGCCATTGAACATCCATTGGTCTATTTTAAGATGGTCTGTTCACCAGTTGTCTGTGTTTTGGTTTTTTTTTTTTTTTAACATTAACGTGGCCTAGTGAGCTCTTAACCAGAAAACAATTCAATGCCAATGAGCAAGTTCCCCCCTGCCCCCCCAAACTGTATTTTCTGAACACAAACGTGTAATAGACTTCTTTCTTTCTTTGTTAAAGGACTGGTATGTGTCACTAGTGAGGTCGCAATGTTGCATCAGGTCTGACTCAGCACTGCTAGAAGGGGCAGAGCTGGTAAATAGAATTCCTCAGCCTGACCTGAACTCCTTCATGACCAGCAAGGTAACTTCTTTATCAGATGAAGCACAGTCAACTGAAAAGGATGTAATTTTTCCTGATGTTCTTATTGCTCGTCTTAGCAGATTAGGTTCTTAAATGTAATTCAAACTTACATAATATTGGTAGCTTATTTCTTGAATTTCACTTCATTTTGGAAACTAAAATAGTAGGTATGTTTCATTTGTGTCTAGCAATGTTGCTAGCAGTAGCTTTCTAGTAGTACAGGTTGGCTGTATAGAGTGGAAGTGGAGGTCAGTTTCTGTATTGCAATCACAAAAGTCCAGTTTTACCTTTTTACATAATCTTCTCATTTTGCCATACAGTCATTTACAAGGTCAGATGTTTCTGTAACCATTTAAATATCTGTGCTACTTATTATAATGCTACTAACAGATATAAGTTGTCCTTTACACCAGATTTACTATCTGTGGCCTGTTAAAGAAAGTATTTTGTTCAAATTCTCTACATTTGTTGCTGCTATGCAGAAATAGTAGTGGAAACTTTTTAAAAAATATTTGTGACTTACTTGTGTGAGAACTTTATTACTTGAAGATTCCTTGTATACAGGTCGTCCTGAAGCTTTATTCATGTATTGTTCTGAAAATTTGGAATAAGCATATTGATCTCTGCCTCCCCCTCCCCCCCTTTCCAGCACAGTAGTGGTTGGAATTTAAATGGGGAACAAATATGGTCTTAATTGTGGTGGTGTTACACCCTAATAGAGCAGAGCTCATAATAATGAGTTAGTTAACTGCTGAACTGTTAATTTACCATAGTATGCCAGAAAAGTTCCCTCAGATACTTAGTTTCTCTTCAAAAGCAATTTCTTTACTTTTTGTTTACTGTTTGATTTCAGGAATTCAACCTAAGTTTGTTAGCACCTTGTTTAAGCCTTGGCATGAATGAGATCTCAAGGGACCAGAAGAGTAGCTTCTTTGAAACAGCTCGGAGGGTAACTCTGGACCATGTCTCTACCACTGTACAAAACCTTCCTGCCAACCACCAGGTTTTTCAACCGTTATTGCCAACTGAACCATCAGCCTACTGGAAAAAACTAAACGATATCTTTGGTAATAGAAATAATGGTCTTTTTAAGTTTATTCTCTCCTCAGCAAAAGTACTTTACAGTTGTCTTGTGAATACGTGAACTTACTGCTTTAAAAAAAAAAAAAAATCAAGTTATCTGGCATAAAAGTGCTTAAGAAATAATTCTGAAAAACATGTATTGAGGGGGGAAAAAATTTCAACTGCTAGATTTCAGCCAGTCTTATTTTATAGGAGATGAGGGGATGTATCAGTCTATGATGACACTTTGTCGTGCACTGGCTCAGTATTTGTTGTTACTCTCAAAACTACCATCTGGTCTCCGAGTTCCCCCTGACAAAGAGGATGATATCCTGAAATTCGTAGTTACATCAGTAGAGGTAAGAAACTACTGCATAATTTAAGATGTGATGAAATGCTGGGAGAGGGTACTACTTTGACTTCAACTGATCACCACTGAGTAACTTTAGATCTGGGAAATTTTTTTGTCTTTACCATATAAATATCTTCAGTGGTTATTTCATTTGACTTGTGTGAGTAAATGAGATGGGCTTATGGGACAAGGGTGGCTCTTTACAAGGAGAGGTTGGTTGAATGATGGAATGATCTTGGTGTTTGGGGGAATGGCCCTGCACTGATTTTTGGGACACTGCATAGACCATATATAATGCCCATAACTTCCTTGTACTTAATATAAATTCTGTTCTCTCAGGGATCAAAAATCAATACAACTCCCTAGTTAAACTTTACATATTGCTGAGTTTAAAAAAAAAAAAATCAAACAAAGCTGTGGGGGACACTACGTGCACACACACAGAGAAAAAAAAAAGCCAAAAAACCCCCAAACTAAAACACCTTTGGTTGCAAGTTGTCCTGTTACAAGCATTTGCTATTAATGGGAAACTTTTTATTTTTGCACAGGCACTATCATGGCATTTAATGCATGACCGGATTCCATTAAGTATAGATCTTCAGGCTGCTCTGGATTGTTGCTGTCTGACGCTACAGCAGCCTACTCTCTGGAATTTGCTGGCTTCTACAGTTAATGTGACATATGCTTGCTCCTTAATTAATTGCATTAGATTTATTATAGAAGCAGGTGAGTCCAATTGAATTTTGAGTCCAATATGAGAAAATTTTCTTAATAAATTGCCAGTCATCACTGATCAAATGCTAAGTGTCTGGAATATTTCCTCTGAGTGCTTTTTAATTATTTCTTTAACAGATTTATTTTTACTATTTTAATTTCTAATTTAAAATTGTGTTTACTTTTGAACTTTGCAGATGCCTTGCAGATATAAATATTTGACTACTATGTGATTTTGAGGAGAAAAATGGAATATGAGATATGTAATGGCTGTATCTTTTAAAAATTTCTGTCTGATTCAGTTGCAGTTGAGCCTGGTAATCAACTTCTTAGTCCTGAAAGAAGGAAGAACACTTCAAAAGGCTTAAGTGAGGGTGAAGTTGATTCAAACACACAGAGTAAGTAAATAGTGAATTCTCATTTGCCTTAAACTCTTCCTTAAGAAATATTTGTAGGTACCCTTTTCATTACTGCTTTTTTAACACTGAGTTCATGACACCTTATTTGTATTTGATATATCGTTCTATATTTAATAAACATTTATTTTTAACAAGTATAGTTGTTCTTTCTTGCAAGTTAAACGTTATGTTGAGGTGTCAAGCGTAGTCCGAGTGTGGACAGTGTTGTCTTCCGTGTCCAGCCATGCTGGTACAGTAAGATACCACATCATCTACAGAAATCACTTGCTTGTCAGACTTAGCATGAAGCCAGGTATGAGATTTGTTTTCTGAGAAAACAGATTAATTTGGTCACTAAGTTCTAATAAATGCTCTATTCAATGTGTCCAGTTCTGGCAGGGATTAGCATGTGAGCTGCTCTGCTAACACATCTCAGGTACGGGTAAATCCCCAGCACTGAGACTGCCAAACAATGCAAGCCATTGCAGGGAGGGGAGTAGTAGTAAGCTTCCACTAGCTGGAATACTGTAGAATATTTCTTTGTCTACATCCTTATTGTGGTTCTGTTCCTTGCAGCTGACATGCTCTTTCATCAAGTTTTTTTTTGTTTGTTTTCTGTATCTTTTAAAATTGTCTTTTGACTAGATTCATAAAACTGAATTTATTTTTTTTTCTCCCAACAAAGAGACCAAACACATTACTGCAGCTTGTGAAATGGTAGCTGAGATGGTGGAATGCTTACAGACTGTCTTGGCACTGGGACATAAAAGAAACGGCAGTATCCCAGCGTTTCTTACGCCTGTCCTCAAGAACATCATCATCAGTTTAGCGAGACTGCCTCTAGTGAACAGTTACACAAGAGTACCTCCCTTGGTATGTTCGGTATGCTTTGTTTTCGGGACTTCAAAAGCTGTCTGCTTTTTGAGAACCAAATGCAGTCGTGCATCTTAAGTTTTGTGTCAGTAGGACTTCAACCTTTTTTGATCAGCCAGTTTGCCTTTTTATACATTGAGTAGCAAGACATTGTCAAGATAGTGAATAAGAGTTCACTTTGGAGTCAAAGATTTGACTAGAAAGGAACGTAGTCACTCCCTATATTCTTATGTAAAAGAATGTCCAGGTGGCAGTTAAGGAACCCAAGTCACTGCTTGCTTTTCCTTTCTTTATTAGGGCTAATATTTCCTCCTGTTCAGTGGGAATGCTTACCCTAGAATGAGTGCAAAATCTACACTGCTACCTTGTTTGACACCTGAATTGACAGTAATTTTTCTGTTGTGCTAAGTACCACAGTGGTGCGAAGGTGTCTGAACTAACTGGGGTATTTGTGTCTGGTACCACAGCATGGTATGCCATGCGGGTACTTTTGGGTTGTATGTTACTGTTCTTTCCTAACTCATCTTGGATCCTGTGGACAAGGTATTTCAAGCTTTTGGCCACCCTAACATGGATTTAAGAACACCTCATGATTATCTCCACGTATTGTTAGTACTGTGAAAGGTCTTTGTTTTGGTGAACTTGAAAACCATTATCAAAAACATTTCTAGATGCTTATTAGGTAGAGCAAAAGGAGTTTCCTGATACATGCAAATCCGTTTCTCAGCACTCTAATTTTGAGGGCATGTCAAAAGATACTGATTTTCTACATTGAGACTTTTTTGCCCACTCTCAGATGTCTTTGTTTTTTCAGCCATCAATAGTATGTGAACTATTTTCCCTGAGTTAACTAACCTTCAGTAGCATTTCTGCACAATCTAGGAGTCACCTGGCACTTAAATTCTAAGCTGAAATATGTAACAGGAACTTAATTGATTTCATGTCCAAACTTGGAGTATTTAATTCATAATGAGAAATATAAAAAAAACCAAAACCTAATACTGCTGTGTTAGATTGTTAATGTTTCTCAAAGTTTTGTTTTGGGTTTTTTTTGTTTTGTTTTGGAGAATTACTTTATTTACTGATGCCTCATTGCTTTAGAATGGGGCATGTATGTTTATAGCTGTCATAGAATCATAGAATGGTTAGGGTTGGAAGGGACCTTAAAGATCATCTAGTTCCAACCCCCCTGCCATGGGCAGGGACATCTTCCACTAGACCAGGTTGCTCAAAGCCTCATCCAGCCTGGCCTTGAACACTTCCAGGGATGGGACATCCACAGCTTCTCTGGGCAACCTGTTCCAGTGCCTCACCACCCTCTCCGTGAAGAATTTCTTCCTGATATGTAATCTAGGCATGTTGATGCTATTTCTGTTTCGGATAAGTAACTTCTTACGTTTCTTCAGGTCTGGAAATTAGGCTGGTCACCAAAGCCTGCAGGTGACTTTGGCACAGTTTTTCCTGAAATCCCAGTAGAATTTCTTCAAGAAAAAGAAATCTTTAAGGAGTTCATCTATCGCATTAATACTCTGGGTATGTGTATTCTTTTTAGTCATGCATAGTATAGAAATAGAATTTAGTGCCACGCTCAATATTTTAAATGAGATGCTGTCACTTTATTGCTTCTGGATATGTCGAGGTTTACTGAATGAGAGCAGTGGGGCTTAAGAATTCAGGACTTCTAAAACAGAATCTGACACTGTCAAGGGTAATGATCAAGCTTTCCATATACTTTATGGAATTTTTTTTTCCCTCTTTCTTGACCTACAAGTTAATATTTGACTGACTTGTGCTATATCACTGATTTCTGTTTGATCACTATAATGCTTAAGACTACATTGTTATTTTTAATTCTTTAGATATAATTATTATAAACTGCAGAGTATTATTCAGGAATCCTCTGCAATCTTTTAGAGGTAAAAATCTGATAGGAAAACCTTTGAGAAGTGCTTGAATTTTAATAGCCTGCCTATTTCTAGGTAATTCAATCATTTTACTTTAAGGGCATGAAGATTTCTTGGATCATCAGCCCATTATCACAGGAAAGAAGGGAGAATACCACAGTTTTCTGAATGATGTTCTGTCTTGTGTAAACATGATAGACCTCAATTCTTCAAAAATTAGACAATTATAATATTTAAATGTATGCAGTAAACATCCCCAACAGGACCACTGATACAGTAATGTTCAGCACCCTTCTGAAGGGTTTATCACTTTCTGAAATAGAGCAGTTTAAATGTAAACTGCAGTAATTACAAAAAATGCTGAATTGAATGTGAAATGGTATGAAATGAAAAATGGTGCATCCTTTCCAGAGATTTAATGTCTTTCCATGCTCAAGTTTGTATTAAGACATAAGTGGCTATCCCTGAGTGTTTCCATAGGATGGATCAGCCGTACTCAGTTTGAAGAGACTTGGGCTACTTTGCTTGGTGTGCTTGTGACTCAGCCTATTGTAATGGACCAAGAGGAGAACCAGCAGGAGGTAATGTCATTCATTGAGGTTTTTAAAATAAATTTTAATTAAAGTAAGAAAAATATTTCTATTAATAAACCTGTAAAGCAGAAAAGTAGTGACTAAAACTAAGAAATTATTGCTGGTGTGGGGTTTTTTTGTCTTCATATCCCTGTGATTTCAGACACATCCATCTTCTGTCTTAAAGCTTCTGGGTGTGTGTAAATAGTATGGAAAAATTGTTGTGAAGCTGTTTCAACTTCATATTAGTGTGTCACTCAACATACACAATTCAGAGTTTGCTGAATTAGATGTTTGGCTTTAGGCACAATAGGAACTTGGAGAGAAACACTAAGAGAGAATTGTGCCTTTAGGAAATATACTAGTTCAGTGTAACTAGGATGTATTACTGCAATTACCTGTGCTATAATCAAACTTCAAGGGGAGTTGCTTTGGTAAGATTGTTTTTGCAAGATTCTTGACTAGAAATGGATCGAGCTGGAGATGCATGCCCATGTCTCTTTTTCCCAGCTATAGACCCCATATTGGGCATTTAACTTGGGTGCCTCAGGTAAGTGTTCAGAATTTAGTGGAGGGCATTTGGGGATCAGAGACGAGAAAATTTATCTATACCAAACACAAAATGAGAGTGAACTTAGCTATCGTGGAGGAGATTTTCCTTCTTCAGATGCCTTTGCCTGCTAGCAAACTGAATTTACAAAGTTCTAGCTCTTTGACCTGAAAGGTTGTTTTCTAGACTCATGTAGTGTTCACTCCTGAACTGTGAACGGACCTGATAATAGGTGCAGAGCCTAAAGCATTGTGAAGAATTCAGAAGGTAGATGCCTACGAATAGTAGATCCTGGATAGCAGACAAAGGGGTTTGGGGTTTGGTTTTTTTTGTCTCGCTTCCTAGGTGTCAAACTCAAAGAACAGCATCATCATCCTTCTTCCCTAGGTTAGCATATTCTGTTAGCTAGGCTGACTTGGAGACTTGTGCAGCCTGCAGCATTTTTTACTTACTCTTTTCTACTTAATGGCCATGTTGGCAACTGAGCCTTTAGTAGTTCCTTTTCTGTCACCTAGAGAGTGACTCTTATTTGTAGAACAGGAGTAACACTGCTCCTTTACTTTCCAAGGAAAAATATATTCAAACTGCAGCCATTCTGAGCACTATTATAAATATTAGTCTTTTATGAAATAAAAATACAAGATTCTGTAAAAAAAAGTTGAATATTTGTTACCATGTTAGATTTTCTGAAAAGGTTCAGACTCTTGTGGTTTGATACCTTCAGGAAGGAACCAGAATCTATACAACCAAAGCAAAACCAGAAGCATCCTGCCACTTCCAAAAGCATGATTTAGTCAAAGTACTGATGATAAACAGTTCTGAGCAAAAAAAAAAAAGGTTAAATGTACTGCAAAGGTTCTTGCTACCTTCAACACAGGGAGGATGAGTTACAATCCATTGTGTCAGAAGTTGATTTTAAAAGCTTTGGTTTTTTTAAAGGGAAAGAAACCGAGTGCTACAGTGGTGATTTACAGTGGCAAAGTACTTGATGCAGCGTGTGTAGTTTGAAATGCATCTATTGGGGAAAACTGGAAGTGCCTCATGTATGAATAATCGGTTGAGTTTAACCATATATTTTAAGAAAGTTGTGTTAGTTTTGTCACACTTCTGCAGTGGTGCTAAGTACTGAATGTGTAGCATCTTGGTTTAGAAGAAACACTGGGTGCATTGGATAATGATGCCCAGAAAAATGCTGCTGAAAATTCATGAGGTTGAGTTTTGTTCCTAAAGGGGCAGTTAGTAAAAAAACAGTTACCAGGGATCCCTCTCTGAAGAGGTCTTAACCTGTTGAAACACAGCATCAGATAACTAAGGGGTAGATGCAAACAACAGAACTAAACACTTGAAAAGCTCTGAAATGGACTTCTTGAGGTTTTAATGCTGTTGGGATAAGAGAGGATGGCTGAGATAAGAGATCTCTGCTGTTGGGATAAAAGGGGATAAGATCCGAATGGCTGATGACATGGAAGGATGTGTTGCTGCTACAGCCATTTTAGACATTAATTATGTCAACTAGATTTCTGAGTAAGAGTAAATCTAAATGTCAGGATTATTAATGATAATTTAGTGGAAGGTGACAAGCTATAATATTCAGGACTTTCAGGATTCCTTTTTTTATTTTACAATTCAAATTTATTCTACAGGAAGATACAGAGAGGACCCAAATTAATGTTCTTGCAGTACAAGCCATAACTTCCTTGGTGCTGAGCGCAATGACAATACCTGTTGCAGGCAACCCAGCCGTTAGCTGTTTGGAACAGCAGCCCCGCAACAAAGCTTTAAAAGCTCTGGACACAAGGTATTTTTTTTACTTGCACTAAAATGCCTGAGAGTTCTACTTGTGATTAACACATACATACAGTTGTGTAATCTAGCTGTAGCCAAAATGTACACAGACCATATTTTCTAAGCAAGAGTGAATACAGATATTTATGTGCATGGAGTTGGCGTCACAAACCTGAGTTAAAAGGCAGTGTATGAAAGAAATAGTATCTTACTAAAATCTAGTAAATAGCTTGCAGAATGTATTTTTCAACATTTTTCAGTTTTAGCATCCCTGATAATGAAAAAAGCATAGACACATAACGCTGTAGAATAAGCTAGTCAGACTTGCATGAAAAGGTTAAAGGAAAAACCTACTTAAATTGATTTTTCTTTTTGGGGGGGGCTTTCAGGTTTGGGAGGAAGCTAAGTGTGATCAGGGGAATTGTTGAACAGGAAATCCAAGCGATGGTATCTAAGAGAGATAACATTGCTACACATCACTTGTACCAAGCGTGGGACCCTGTTCCATCGCTTTCTCCTGTTACTACAGGTAAGTGTCTGTGTGGTGCGGGGAGAAGGGGAGAGTGAATTTCTCTTACACTTAAAAAGTAGAAAACATGCTCTCAGGAATTTATTTGATATCCTCTTTGCAGGAAATTAAGCCATTTTCACATCTACTTTGTTATCCATCTTTTAAAATTGCCTTCTGTTTTGTTATAGGTGCTCTTATCAGCCATGAAAAACTCTTACTGCAGATCAATACTGAACGAGAAATAGGAGATATGGATTATAAACTGGGACAGGTTTGTTAAAGTTTTAACTTCAAACTTGACTTTAATTACATCTCTTCCAGTCTGATAATTCAGTTAAGGTGTAGCTTAACATCAAATGTAAACAAAAAGCCCTGAGTGATGCAGGGTAGATCAAAACTGGGTGACTCCCATGAGAGGTGGGAAAGCTGGCTGAGGGAATTTTAGCACTTGTGTGGGGCCTACTTATGAGCCAGCTGTTGAGTTGTACTGTTCAGCCTTGTGTGTTAAAGAACCCCTGTAGTGGTAGCTTCCATTTCACCTATTGAATATTAATTTGCTATTGCATGCTTGCAGTAGTCCTTAGGAAATGAAAAATCAGTAGACATGAAATAAGTAAAGTTGTTTTAATTTTAAGTAAACTCAGTGTAGGGACGTAAATATCACTGGATGATGTTAGTTGGAAAACTAGCATTACACACAGTGAATAAAAAAAACAAGTCCTTATCCACTTAACTTATATCCTTGAAAAATTAATCTTAAATACACATCTCAGATAACATTTTTCATGAGGAATCTTTTGCGTAGGGTGGACTAAATGATCACTTGTCTGTCTCTAGGTGTCTGTATGTTCTCTGAGATTCTAAATGGCTTGAACATTCAGTGATTAGCAAGTTTACAGACACTATATGTTATTTATAAAAACTGTTAACTGTATAACAATGGTAGTCATTAGACATCCTGCTTGAAAAAGTAAATGTGTGTATATTTTTGCTTAACATGAAAAAGAATTCTATATAGAGGTGAATTTTTGTCTAGGAAAGAAGTCTTGAGCTATGTAAGATAAGTAACTTTTGAGGAAAAATGTAGTATCTGTATTGAAACACAGGAAGTGCTGATTTTGTTATGGATTCTTCAGATAACTTATGAAATGCCATCAGCAGGTCTTACTGTTCAGAAAATTTAATTTTATAAAGAAAAGTTAAAGAAGAACTAAGAAGTTTTCTTCTTTATAGACAATTATTCACCTTGCCTCAGTCAAAGGACTTGAAATCTTACTCTTGTCTGGTTTCAGAAGAAAGATTATGTTGCAATCAGATAGGCCAAGTTATGGTTTGACAATATTCAAGAATGTGTTTTCCACTGAACTGCAGTCATTACAGTTGTTTTCTGAATTATTTTCTTGCTTGATAGGAATTGTAAATATGTCTACTTTTGCTTTAGATTTTAGAACTGGTATGTTGACTTTGGGTTGATGCATGCACATTGTTAGTGCGTGCTTATGGGTTGTAGCCAGATGCTACTTTCAGCATTGCCTCTGTTGCTGTACTAAGCATGCAGTGCTGCTGTTTTTGCTGGGCCATAAATGTTGTCGGGGGTTAAAAAAAAATTGTCATGTGCAGTTCATGTAAAAGGTATTTGAACTAGTGTTGCCTGTCATTTAAATGAAAAATGTATTGGACTTCAGATTTTCTAATCTGACTGCGAGGATGTTAATTTTGTGCTGTTTTTCTATTTCTTTTTGTGTGTGTGTGTTGCAAGGTCTCCATACACTCTATATGGTTAGGAAATAATATCACTCCATTGAGAGAAGAAGAGTGGGGTGAGGATGAAGAAGATGAAAATGACATACCTGCTCCTTCCTCACCACCAACCTCTCCTATTAACACCAGGTGTCTTAACTGTTTCTTGTTTCTCCCTTGACTTACTGATAAGCTCTTCCCTTCATGCTGACTTCAGTAAGATGGGTTTATATATGGGATGCTGTTAAATAACTCTGTTATTTAAAATCAAGTAATTTAGCAGGGCTTAAGAATAGCCATTTTACCACTTGCTTATTGTGCCTTTCAGGAAACACCGGGCTGGTGTAGACATACATTCTTGTTCTCAGTTTTTGCTTGAACTGTATAGTCAGTGGATATTGCCATCAAACCCCAGCAAGAGAACGCCAGTCATCTTGATCAGCGAAGTGGTGCGATCAGTAAGTCTAAACTATTGCTCAAAGTCATACCTGAGTACATGTTACCAAATGTTCAGAGCTAAGCAGCATTTGTAAAACATATTTTAGTATGTGGGAGCCACTGATTTTTCTTGGCAGTGCTATTATATGGGCAGTGCAGAAATACAACGAGCAGCTATACCATTATACTGACAGTGTATAGGCATTGAATTCAGTTCAACGAGCAGCTATACCATTATACTGTTTGACAGTGTATAAGCATTGAATTCAGTTTTCTGCTACTACATTACAAACATTTTATTGTCAACTTAATGATAGACAGTATTTTGACTACTTCCTAAAAGTAGATTTCAGGGTTTTGCTTATCCTCTCCCTTTGTAAGAAAAGGGAGATGGAACAACATTGTGTATGAGTGTTAAACTGACTGTTGAAGTGTAGAAGTGAAACTAAAGACCATAGGTGTGAAATGTGTTTTGATAGTCATTATTCTTTACCATAGAAGACTTAAAATGAAACTATGCTTGCCAGAGGGTATGTATTGTGTGTTTGGGAGGGGTCAGTGCATTGTAAATGGCAATGTTTGTTCATTTTCCAGAATTAACTTCCCATAGTGGATTTGGTTTTGTATATCTTTTGGGGGAAAAGAGGACCATTTGGAGGTAATTGTTGTCTGAGAGGTATGGTGGAGTTGATTCTGGACAACTCACGTGTCTGCAGTAACTATTGTTAATGTTGACTACATTTAATAGGCCAATTGAGAAATCTTTTGCTGAGAATTATAACTAAGAGAGAGACAGTTTTTGGCTGTCTGCTAATGGGCTCTTTTATGTTCAATTTTAATTTGTGTACAGCTTCTGGCAGTATCAGACTTATTTACAGAAAGGAATCAGTTTGAGATGATGTATACAACACTGACAGAACTGCGAAAGGTGCATCCATCAGAAGATGAGATTCTTGTACAGTATTTGATACCAGCCACGTGTAAAGCTGCTGCTGTTCTCGGAATGGTAAGAAATTCTCATGGAAGTTTATTGCAAAGTCATGAGTGTCTAGGTTAACTCGGCCTTAGCTTCTGCTGCCAAAAACTCATGTGCTTGGTAAGAGTGGTTGGTCTCCAAGAAAACCCTTGAGCTGATCTGCAGGCCTGTAAGAATATCTTCTGGGCTTTCAGGGTTTGCAGACATCATCTCCAGTTGCCCCATATTCAAACAACTGTGTTGTTTGGCTTGGGTTTTTGAGTCTTGAGCTTCCTTTATCTTACTCAGTTGAATGTTACCTTTGCCCTGGACTCATTTGTTACATTTCAGGACAGAAATGAGGACTGTGGAACAGCTATTGCTAGATTTGTGTTACGGGTGAATGGCTTTAATCTCACAGAGGCTGGGGCAGTGCCTGTGATGACTACATAGCCTGATAGTCAGGTATCCCTTGTCTTTCCCTCACTCTTCCCTCCATTGCCTTGTTCTACATTTAGGAAGGAACACTATTAATGCAAGTTATTTAATGGTATGTGTTGATGTCTTTAAATCTGGAGACCAGAGAGCAGTAGTATTTTCCAACGGACAATGGAGTGGGATTATTCAGGAAAAAAATTACAAATCCTTTTGGAAGAACCATTTCTAGAAACTGTTTGGCACTAATGTAAAACTATATGGGTAATAGCGATAAGAAACTTTGGGACTTATGGGATAGGGCTTCCAGTAGCTATTGTATTGCAACTGAGCAAGGGAAGGCTATGAAAGTGATGCCAAACGTGCAGAAGCAGTTTTTAGAGATCAGCTTGTTCTGATTAGGCTGTAATTTCCCACTCAGTGAACTAGTAACACCTTCTCACAAGTGAACAGCTGCATATAACAGGTTAGTGGGAGGAGGAAAAAAAGGTTGATTCTGTCAAGAGTTGCTTGTTGTCCTCTGCTCATTTACGTAGAAAATACACTTAAAAAGAGCAATTGGAGAGCACACACTGTGAACTGGCCTGTATCTTAGATACTTGATGAATACAGGGATAAAGTAAAACAAATAATACTAAATAACTTAAAATAGATTGCAAGAAAAAAAGACTTTCCAAATTCAATAGTTGAGAATAGATTTTGCTTATTCCAGTTAGTTGTTGTACTTTGATAATGGAGTGAAGTATCTGATACCAACTTAATGTTTCAAGACTAAACATAGAATCATTTAGATTGCAGAAGACCCTTAAGATTATAGAGGCCAACTGTTAGGTCAACACTGTCGTGTCTATCACTAAACCATGTCCCTAAGCACCAAATCTACACGTCTTTTAAATTCCTCCAGGGATGGTGACTCAACCACTTCCCCTAGACAGGCTGTTACAGTGCCTGACAGCCCTTTCACTGAAGAAATTGGTCCTCAGATCCAATCTAAACCTCCCCTGGTGCAACTTGAGGCCATTTCCTCTTATCCTGTCACTTAAGAGAAGAGCTGGACCTCCACCTTGCTACAACCTCTTTTCAGGCAGCTGTAGAGAATGATAAGGTCTCCCCTGAGCCTCCTCTTCTCTAAGCTAAACACCCCCAGCTCCCTCAGCTGCTCCTCATGGGGCTTGTGCTCCAGACCCTTCCCCAGTGTCCCAAAGCTGAACCCAGGATGCGAGGTGCGGCCTCACCGGTGCCCAGTACAGGGGGACAATGCCTGCCCTGTGCCTGCTGACCACACTGTGCCTGATGCAGGCCAGGATGCCACTGGCCTTTTTGGCCACCTGGGCACACTGCTGGCTCATGTTCATCCGGCTGTTGACCAACACCCCCAGGTCTTTTCCTGCCAGGCTCCTTTCCAGCCGCTCGTCCCCAAGCCTGTAGCGTTGCAGGGGGATGTTGTGACACAAGTGCAGGAGCCGGCACTTGGCCCTGTTGAACCTCACACAGTGGCCATGGCCCATCGATCCAGCCTGTCCAGATCCCTCTGCAGAGCTTTCCCACCCTCAGGCAGATCAACACTCCCGCCCAGCTTGGTGTTGTCTGCAAACTCACTGAGGGTGTGCTCGATCCTCTCGTGCAGGTCATGGGAGTAATGGAGAGAAAGATGTGTAGGTCTGAGTGCGAGTGGTCTCTGAGAAGAAGCAAATGGAACGCTGTACTGTTAGTTGAGCAGATGGCAGAGTGTTCTTTTGTATGCAGACTACAGGCATCTACCAGTTTCGGACAGGAGCATACTTCGTGGTTAACTGAGAGGCCAGACAGTCGCAACCGTCCAAGTCCTGTATGTAGAGGATTCTCAGTAACACCTCTTATCTATGGAACTAATGCTTGTCTTTGGTTTTTTGGCTTTAAATCATGAGAACTTTATACAGGTAAAACAAAGTAACATCAGTTTACTAGGTAATCTGCAAGTCATCTCTTACCTGATTAATACAATCCACTGATGCCGATTCAAAGTAGTTTTAAGCCAGGCTCTGGTTCGTGCCATATTTTCTGCTTTTTAATTTGTTCCAAGTATTTCCAAATGACAGGAGTCACCAGTATCAAACCAGTGTTGACTTCTAATGAATACCTATGTTGGATGCACTAGGATAAAGCTGTGGCTGAGCCTGTAAGTCGACTGCTGGAATCAACCCTCAGAAGCACCCATATGCCAAGTCGGATTGGAGCTCTGCATGGAATTCTATATATCCTTGAGTGCGACTTGCTTGATGAGACAGCGAAGCAACTCATTCCTATTATCAGCGAGTATCTGCTCTCCAACTTGAGAGGAGTAGCACAGTAAGACTCTCCCCCGCTTTCCACCCTCCCTGCAAATGTGTGTTGCTGTTTATGGTTTGCTGATGGCAGTATGTCTTAGAGCAGGCTGTTGTATCAAGCAGGTTTTGGCATTTTCATTGAAATCTTACAAATGCAGCTTATCAGCTAATTCTAGGTTTGATTTACATAAGCAAAAAGATATTTGTGGGTGAGAAAACTTTGATAGCTCAGACTTTGTCTCTTTCGTAAATTGTGTTCCCTACATCTTATTTTTTTATCAAAAGGCCTACTCTGAGACTTGCAGGATCAGTCATGAAGTTTACTTCTCCTAAACAAGTCAGGCAGTGGTAGCTTGTAATTATACTGCTGAAAAGTTTCTTGTGTTTTACTGGATTTCCATGATAACCAGTGCTCTCAAGGCATCTTGGTGATACCTTGTGATTTTTAAATTTTGCATAAATTTAATATGAAAAATACTTATGTTTCTAAGGATTGTTTGGGTTGTCTCTGTTTGTGACCTAGACAACTTTGATGTAATTGACTGCTGCTGTGTTTGCTTATTTACAGTTGTGTGAATATCCATAACCAACAGCACATCTTGGTAATGTGTGCAGCTGCTTTCTATTTGATAGAGAATTACCCACTTGATGTAGGACCTGAATTCTCTGCAGGAATTATACAGGTATGTTGTGATGCCTGCAGTCACAGGTGGGACAACCACATAGCTGTCTTTAACACTTGGTTACTGTGATGTAGGTATTCCTTTGGGTTTAGTTTCATCAGGTTTTCGTGATACCTGATACAGTTCCATACTGGTTGCAGTGGTATACTGCTAGAAGGTGTGACCTAAATACACCTCAAAACAGGTAGTTTTCTTTCTCTTAATTCCAGATGTGTGGAGTCATGGTGTCTGGAAGTGATGAATCAACGCCATCCATTATTTATCATTGTGTCCTGAGAGGGTTAGAACGATTACTTCTTTCAGAGCAGCTTTCTAGGCTGGATAGCGAATCGCTAGTTAAACTGAGTGTTGACAGAGTGAATGTGCAGAGCCCCCACAGAGCAATGGCAGCACTTGGATTAATGCTGACTTGCATGTACACAGGTATGTACTTTCTTTTGACCTTCGGGCTGAGGGTCTAGCTTACTCACAGTACTAATTGTTCTCATTGACTTTTGTTACCAAGGATAAAAAGGTCTTACAATGATCTTTAAGGTCCCTTCCAACCTAAACGATTCTGTGATTTTTAGCATTCACGGTACACTCGTAACAAATTATTTTGGTTTAGGAAAGGAAAAAATCAGCCCCAGTCGTACCACAGATGCAAATCCTGCTGCTCCCGACAGTGAATCTGTGATCGTCGCTATGGAACGAGTATCTGTCCTTTTTGATAGGTAAGAGGATAAAAAATGTGTAGTGGGACACCCAGGAGTGAAATTATTCTTTTTTTGGCACTTTGTGGTCACTTCTTCTGACTCCATTTGACAGTTCTAGTATTTAGTTAATGATGTATCTCTGCTTACCATTGCTTAACATCGATACTTCTAGTATACACAGTAACACTGATGGAATTGCTGAAGGCAGCACAAATGTACAGGAATGTAAATGGAAAACAGACGTATCCTAACTGATACTGTGTGTGACACAAACCATAGTACTTTATAAATGTATTTCCACCTCCCTTCAGGTCAGACTCTTAAGTGCTTTTCAGGATGTCTCCTGCATCATCAAGGATATAAATCCAGTTTGCAGGAAATTATCTTTCAAACCACTCTAAGAGTTTAAAATCTTCTTCCTTTTCCCCCACCCATGTGTTGCCCTTGCCAAGGCTGTTAAGGAATTGCAGTGGAAGGGTTCAGTAAAACTTCTGTATTCACATGGAACTCATTTAATGGAAATATTTCAAAACCCCTGTTTTGATCTGACAATCTCAAGCTGTCTTAAGTGGGCATAGCATGTTGGATTTTGCGTAGTAGTTTGTGGGATAATGGTTTACGTTTTTTAAAGTCTTCAGTGGTTTTCCCATAAAACTGGATGAGAGTTACACTTGTGCACTCAGCAAGAACAGAACTAGAGCAGTGCGTGAGTGGTTTTGAAAATACCACTCCTAAGAATTAGCAAAACAAATGGCAATACTACAAGCAGAAAATAACTCTTGCAGGGAATAATCACACGATGGTAACTTTATCTTGACACATCAACAGATACAGCCTTTATTAGGATGATTTTTCAATCAGTGTTATTTAAGTAAAATTGTCTTTTAAGTTGGAGTATCTTTTCCCCGCTTTCAGTTGTGCAGCACAACTTGCTTTTCCTGTTCGATATACTGGTCATCCTGGTCTTGAATAAATAATGCCAAGATGTTATGAACTGAGTGTTCTGCTTATAAATGTGGTTTATCCATGATCATAAGGAGTAGTGATCTTCCCATCCTTTTTTGTTCTTTGTAGTTTTCTCAACATTTCTATTACTAAAACTTGTATCTGATGCAATTCCAGAACTTCAGAAAATGTTGACTATTTTAAAAAAATAAAAGGGGGGGGGAAGGTGGGCTGACACCTGTAATGACTTCTGATAGACCTCTTTGAGTAGACTCTTAGAGTAAGATGACATGAAAACTCTGATTTCTTAGCGTTGAAGACCTTTTACTTTCATCTCTAGATACGCAAAAAAAAAAATGTTTTTTATTACCTTGTTCTTTTCCAGTTTAATTGGTATTTCCTGCAATTAATTCATAAACTATGTTCCTTTTACTATTATTTTCAGGATCAGGAAGGGGTTCCCCTTTGAAGCTAGAGTAGTGGCTCGGATCCTTCCACAGTTCCTTGATGATTTTTTCCCTCCACAAGATGTAATGAATAAAGTTATTGGAGAATTTTTATCCAATCAGCAGCCATACCCACAGTTCATGGCAACAGTAGTTTATAAGGTAATGGTTTGAGGTTTTTTTCTTACATGTTTCAGAAGACTTCTAAATAATTGACAGCTCGATCTGAGAGGCAAATACCAATTTTGGAGAGCTAGAATTACCATGTTGCCCAGAAGACAAAGCTCTCAGCGGTACAGTTCAGTCACTGATAATGTGAAAACAAGGGAAAACTAATAGTTGTGATCCTGGTGCTCAGACTTTTCAGATCTCTGGGAGCCAGCCCAGGTCATCTGGCCTTGTGAACCCTACAGTCAAGCCCTTGTAGGTTCAGTTGGGATTCTGGGTGTTTTGCTCTTCTTCACCTACTTGCTGGACTCCTGTATCAGTTGAGAGTGCGTGTGCACACTGTGTTTCTATATAATCTATAAAAATGGAAACACCAAACAAGTCTTGTATTTCCGTATTCTTACTTCAGTTTGGCACAGGTATCGCGAGTTCAGTTGGATCCTGGCTGACTCTTGCAAAATCTCCTTGTCTAGGCATTGTGTTCATTAATTTTTCAGACTGAGTTGTGTCCAGGAATCCAGTGTGTGAACCTCAGAGCTTTGTAGCTGGAGGGAACCTCCACAAGAGGAACTAAACTCTTTTCTCTGCCTATCTATCATGTCTTTATTCCTGTCTAAAATGTTTTTGCAGGTATTCCAGACACTACATAGCACTGGACAGTCCTCAATGGTCCGTGACTGGGTGATGCTGTCTCTCTCTAATTTCACACAAAGAACACCTGTGGCAATGGCAATGTGGAGTCTTTCCTGTTTTTTTGTCAGTGCTTCCACTAGTCAATGGATTTCAGCCATGTATCCTGAAAAAACAGAATGTGTGCATTTCTGTGTAAATAGTGATTCTGTAAAGCACATGGATAACCTCGAACGAGAAGAGTGCAAGTTTAACATGCAAAAAAGGGCAGATTTACCTACAGTTAGTAGTGCTGTATGTCACTGTGCTATTGGTACCTCGGGTTTGAGTAGAAAAAGGAGAACTTCTAAACAGATTATGAGAACCAAGTTATCTAAAATTACTGTTACAAGACCCTTTTCTTTGACTATACAGGTTGATTGGGGAAGTCCTTTACTTTGAAGGACTTTTGGAAATCTTCACCACTTATCTCCTCAGTGACCTTTACAAGTTTTGTTCCATATTCCTCCTGCAAGATAAAATGCATTAAAAAAAAAAAAGAACAAACTCAAAGAAAAATTATCCTCTGCATACAGACTGTATTTTGCAAGTGTCCCCTGGAGGTGCACTGCAGGAGTGGTGAGCTTTGGCAACGGAATGGCATCAGCCAATTAATTTGGAAGCGCCAAAAGATATAGATGGTATCAGTGCTGGGTTTATTGAAAAACAAACAAAAATCCCAAACAGACAGAAAAGTAACCGTTGCATTTCATGACTTGGCAAAAACGGGGCCATATGTCATGTTTGAAACTTCCTAATGACTTAATCTGGCAATGATCTGGCTATCAGCAGTTGTTGCTGTGCTGCTGATTGCACTGTTTCCTCCAGTGGATACAGACAAGTACTCTTAGAGTAAAAATAATTTCTGGGAGTAAGAAATAAGATTTCTGTAGTAGCAATTTAATTGCTACATGACAGTAGTTTGCACTTCAACACTGGTGAACTCAAAATACGCCATTTTGTTGGAGAACTGTGTTTAAACTGTTATACCAAAAGATGAGCACCTTCTCTCCTATTATGACCTTAACTTAACGTTTCAGTCTTCCACATGTTATCAGCAGAATGGGAAAATCGGAGCAAGTGGATGTTAACATCTTCTGTTTGGTGGCCATAGACTTCTACCGACATCAGATAGACGAAGAACTAGATCGGAGGGCCTTTCAGTCTGTGTTTGAGGTGGTAGCATCTCCAGGAACCCCGTATCATCGCTTACTAACTTGTTTGCAAAATGTCCACAAGGTCACGGCATGTTGAACGTCCTGACATGTAATGGAACTGCATGACTAGTGTTGGAATCTGAGTGATGGGGTATGCAAGATCAACAAAGTATCTGGGGTTGCATTTGTGATAAATATGGGCCTGTCAGTTTTCCTTCCAGAATTCATGGACAAGTGCTCTGCAGCACTTGGAATCACCTGAGAAGTCTAGTGTAGTTCTTGTTGACACCAGGCACCTGGGAGTGGAAAGAAGTATGTCAGTGTTTTTCAAGTGGTGCTTGGGACTAACTTGAGACACTTAGTAACTGTAAGTTAGAACAAAGGTTGAGCAGGTACTCCGTGCAAGGTAACTGGCATTATTATTCTTCCTAATGTTCAGCTGAAGCCACTGTGGTGCAGCCGGTAAGAAACTGATGGAAGGACTGTTATTGCGAGCTGCAGTCACTAGAAAACTTCATTTTATGTACCTGTATATACTGTTGTGTAGTACAGAATAGAAATTGTTTCCTAATGTCTCTCCCAAACAAGGAAAAGAGAAAATGGCTTTCATGATTTACACTTCCAGCATGTAATTCATCTCTCTGGACTTTCTGATATCCTGTGGTGTATGTGTTGGTGATACCAGAGATATAGTGCACATACGTAACCACACATTTTTCTTTTTTCTTCTCAGGATTTCAAATTTGAGTACAGTATATCAGTAAAAGAAATTTTAACTTAAATATTTCTATATCATGTACAGTATGTAAAATTGTAAGATGTGTGGTGCATGAGCTGTGCTGTAATTTGAGATGAACAGAAGCCGCGCTACTGAATGTCTTGACATCTGTATTGTCTTCATTACTTTTTTTTCCTTCTGCTTGAATTCATGTTCCTTTTGGAAATCCATCCTAACGTACGAATTGCATCTTGTTTTGCATCTCACTTTTTCTTAAAGTGCTTTAAAACTGGAATATGTTGATTAATTTGTCCTGAGCGACTGTACTAAGGAGGCATTCTTGTGATCCACTTTACTGTAGCTACTTTTGAATTCCTTTATTTTGAGACATAAGGGTAAAAGAGAGGACTAGTTACTCTGGGTCAGCCTTTTGTATACTTAAACTGCTCTTATTTGTTGCACAGTATTTCAAGAGACAACATGGTGCAAGCTCCCCAGTAGTCAATAACTATTTGACCTTTCCTACCTGAGACCATGGAGTCATCTGGATTCAAACCACTCTCATGTTAAACAATTTTATGCTGGCAGTTGGGAATCGGAAGGCTGCTGTGGTCTACTTTGGGACTGGCTAAGGTGTTGGATTGCACAACCTCTTTTATTACCTGTTGTATTCATTATGCTTCAGACACAAACACAGTACAAATATCTGTGATTTTTCAGGACACTACACAGGGCCAGATTTAGCTTTTACCACCCAGGGAACCCCAATGATTCTTAAGCATTACATGGGGAAATCTAGCGCAGCATTTGTCTTTAGTTGTAGTTGTTAAAGGTCTTTAGAGAAATGATAACCTTGGTTCTTGGTCATGTCCTATGTTTAACCTCTCTTCAATTTCTTATCACACCTTTTGGTGACACTTGGAAAAAATGAGATAGTGTTGTCAGGAGGAGCATGTACTGTATGTATTTCTGTATATAATGTATATGTTGAAATTATACACATGTGACAACATCTAATGTATACAGATGTGTATATTTGTATTTATTAAACCCATGTATTTAAATTCCAATCTAGACCAAAAATTGTTGCTTCTGCCCATAAATTGATTACAAAGGAATTGTCCACTGGTGTCACTTCCTTTAGAAACTCATAGAGGAAACTGATAATATGGGCAGTAGAAACAACTGTAGATGTTGCTGCTTTTAGCTCTCTACAGATCTTACTATCTAGAGCAGTTATTGCTGCCTGTAGTTGTGTTACTTTTCTTTCTTGGGCCACAGCACTGTGGTGATTTTTAAAAGAAACTGAACAGGAGTTCAGAAAAATGTTTAATAAAATAGATAACCGTTTGAAAGTTTGAGTTTTATCAGAATTAAGATAATTTCCAATATGAGACTAATTCAAGACAGTGAGATATAATGCCCTGTGTTGTCATTGAGGGTAGTATAGATCACTCTTCCCTTTTGTAATCACCAATAATCGTTTTGTACTGTAGACCCACACAGCAGTCAGTTTTTGTATGATATATAGTTTAAGTGAAGATATTTTTGTAAGCTATTTTCCAAAATTTAAAATAGATTTTAATATATTTTTTAAGCATCAGGTTAACCATATTCTCACCATATTAACAGTATGTGTTATGTTACAAACTGTTAAATTCTTCATCCTTTTAAGCTCCTCATGATTAACACAGAATAGCTGGTTACTTTCCCTTGAGATAACAGGACCTAGACCCTTCGTGAAACTTTCCAAACCAATCTGAGACTTGCCACAGAGTCTTTCCAACCAGTGAAGGAATACATTGAATTAAGCAGTCAGCATGGCTGGATGAACAACATTGGATGTGACAGACCCTCTTCCCTCAAATTTGCCCATTTCCAAGTCAAGCTTTAGAGCCAATGCAGTCAGTTCTAACCTCGCACAGGTTGACTGGTAGTAATAACTCCACTTGTTTTAACCTCTCTCGGAGATTAGTTGTAGTATACCTCCTGAAACGTGTCCTAGGTGGCTAAGAAGGCCACCTCCTCTTAGGAAATTCCCAGTGACCTGAAGGGAGCATAAATTAAGGGTCTTCCTAGTGTGGAAACACACACTGGTAGTGCTTCAGATCTAACGTTTTGCCCGCAGCACACTTTACTGTCTACTTCCTAGACATGCTTTCCCCACTCTCACTTCTTTAGGAGTGCAATTATATTTAAAATCACTCCTGCCTGCTCGTAGTGACAAGAGCCAAGAGAGAAACAGTGGGGCTTATAACTGCAAACAATGGCTGCTGAGAAATACCAATGTTGGATTTCAAGAAAAAAAAAAAAAATCACTTGTCTCTTGAGATTGACTTAAGGCAAAATTTTATTTCATAAAACGTTTTTAACTTACTGTAGACAGAAAGTTAATTCTGAAAATCGGACTGTTCAGCTCTTCATTGAGAACAGAGTAGAAATGTGTTTGGGCTTAAGTCTTACATTTGGTGTCCTGGCTCACCAAAGCAAACTGTTTGTTTAATGTGCTTTGCAGTGCAACTGCCTTCTTTACAACCTTACAAGAGCAGAGGTATGGCATGATTGGGAGCACGCTTAAGCCAGATTAATGTTTAAAACTTCATTTGCTATTCAGTTGTCAAAGAACCTACTTTACTAAATCTATAGTGTGGCCCTCCCCTAAGAACACTGTATGCTAACCAACTTTTTATAAATAGTTTTTGGGCCAGCTACCTGCTGGCCCATTAAATAGTTTGGTTGCATTTCATTTCATAACCCCTCCCTTGCACCGAGTGCAAGAGTGAGGAGTTGGAAATTAAAACCCATTGTAAATCAATTCTTATTTGTGGGATTCAAAGTATTTTCTTGACTACTTACACTCTTTGCCAGTTGAAACTGAATGTGAGTTTATTTAAATCTTCTCTGAAGCGTGTACTCGGATGTCATTTCTTGCCTAAAGCATGACGGTAAAACTTTCTTGCCTAAAGTAGCTGATGGTGTGCTACTTGTGCTTGGGTAGGAATGCCTTCTTAGCACCAAGGCATTGCTTCTTTCTTAACCACCAGCAGCATTCCTAAAGCAGTGAGTCATGAATGAACAGACTTAGATCAAACTGAGTGGGGAACAAGTGGAACCTTTTGCGTTCAAAGCAATTTGTTGATATTTAGTAGATTTGCCTTAAGAGCATTCTGTCTCACCATTCTCCTTTTTAAATGGCTGTTAACTTCCTATAGCAGATAAGGAGGTTGTGTCAAAACCACTGCAAAGGCAGTTCTCGAAGAGCAGCAGACCTGGTTTGTCTTTAAGATTTTGTGGAGCTGTCACGGCTAAGCATTTATGCTTCCTAAATAAAAACTTTTAGGGTATAATGAGCAATAAATATAGCAATAAGCAGTTTGATTCAATTTTGTCATTCAGGATCTTTCCTGGTGGTTGCAAGGGATGGGGTGGTAGAATAAGGGGAACTTATTCAAGTACATTCATTGCATACAGCAGACTGTTTCCTTGTA
Organism: Eurypyga helias; assembly: GCF_000690775.1. NCBI lineage: Eukaryota > Metazoa > Chordata > Aves > Eurypygiformes > Eurypygidae > Eurypyga > Eurypyga helias. The sequence goes on along the minus strand of NW_010248091.1, from coordinate 73,789 downwards.
CAATCCCAACTAAATTTTCTAGTAAGATAGAAATCAACTCAGTGACAATGGTAGGTGCTTTGCTCTTTTATTTTTAAAACCACTTTTGTTGTACGGATACAATTGATGAAAGTTATAAGAGAGCGAAGTACTTTACTAGTTTTTAGGTAGTTATTTTTTCAAGTGAAAGCAAGCTGCTGTAAGAACTAGAGTAAGCAATGTAGCAAGATTTTGGGGAAGTCAATATGCTTTTACCTACTATTGAGATTTCAGGTGAACTCTGTGCATGCTACCTTAAAGTATCCACTGAAAATCTTGCGAATCCCACAGTTATACCCAGGAGAGCTTCTACGTGTGTCAAGTTTGAGCTGTATCCAAGTGAACTGGGTATAAATGCTGCAGAGCATTCGTGAAGCATGCGCTGCGTTGTCATGTGCATTTTGCGTGAGCTTCATTCCCATCGGTCTGTGTATGCGTACCATCGAGTCGGATCAACCTGAGGAAGGATTTAGGTAATGCACCCCGCGGTGTTGTGTAGTTTGAGGGCAGTGATGAGCAAACTGCTTGGAGCCCCAACAGCGGTTGTATTCAAAGGAAAAGGAAAGCATATAATTTTAGATGTATGTTTAAGACTGAAAAAAAAATGCTGAAAATACTGCACATTGAAACTAAAAGAGAAAATAAAATATAACTATTACTGTAAGTGATTTTTTTTCTCTGGTTATTTAAAAAAAGTTCTTGATGCATTCCTACTATAATTTTTTTCACTAGGATCACTTTTCAGCAACTATCAAATACAGAGTGTCTTAAAAATATGCAAGAATAGTTGAGCTCTCTGCAAATGTAGGTACACTTCACCACCACAGGGCTGTTTGCAATTAACAAAGAAGTATCACAGTTGAGCTTTTAATTGTATCTAACAGCCATGCTTGCCAAAACTCCTCTGATTCTAAATGAGAACCGAAAACACAACATATAAGTGTACAGCTGTATGTGTGAACGAGGGTGTATTTGTCTGCAGCAGTCCTGGGAGGGGATAATGTTACCCAGGAGAAGAAATAGTTTAACTTGCCTAAGCTTGGTTTCCCAGCTGTTAGGCTTGCATCCTAAAAGAAATTTCTGGGTGGTCCTGCTGCTGAGCACTGCAGGATCCCTCTCAGCACTCAACTGTTCAGAGACATCTTGTTTTGATTAACTTTGCAGCGCTCGGCTGTTCGCTGGAAGTTCCGGAATAAGCTTAGGCATAGTAGCGTAATGTAGAAAGCACGTGCTGGTTTCCTTCTCAGTCAAAATAATTCTTCTATGTCTTGTTTTCCCTTGTCAGTGGCGAATGATCAGCCACTCTTGTCACCTTTTTAGTTTAGCTGTGGAGTCGAGGAACAGAACTGTCCTGGGGTAAATTTCTGTCTTCGGAGTTGATGTCTTCTTTGGATAATCAAGTCTTCATCTTTTGGTCACTCAGGAGAATACCTGTTTAGTTTTTGAAAGGTTATCCCTAAAGATGAATTGCCAGGCACAGGGAGATGAAGCATCATTGCACCTAGAAGGCTAGAACGTTTTAATCTACTTCAACTCTTCTACTTTCCCCACTCTTACCTGTCTCATATAGGTATTGTTTTGGTTTGTTCTTCTTGGTGCAGCTGTAAGAATATTGTAGCAATCATTTTGGAATGGGCTTGGCTTCATCCCGGTTACAAGACAAAAAGCTTTGATTGCTTGTGGAATTACACTGTAATTATGGCCTAAGTTTTGCATAACTGTTTGAAGAGATGAAAAGATCTGTAACTTGTAGGTTTGTTAAAATGTTGGAAGCAGGAACATGAAAAAGTTTGTGGTATATAGAATAACTTCTGAGCCAAACCTCCTGCTCTTCTATTGCAGCCATAATTCTGCATTAATTTTATTTCTGTTCTTTCCCATGGCATATACACCCATGTATGGCAGAATAATCCTCACCCCAGGTGCTGTTTTCGTATCCTTCAAACTGCAAATGTCATGGGTAGATTTTGATCGAGTGCAACCTGAATTGCTTTACCTCATTATTTACATTTTGGAGCTCTTTCAGCCAGGCTGCAGTGTTTGAGCTCTAAGCAAAATGCACCCCTGAGGGTTGGGGTTGACTGTGGCCCAGATGCCTACAGAGTTGCAAGCCAGGTTAAGTCAGACCATTTAAATAGTGTGGTTTTGCTAATCTGGATCATCTTGAATTCTGTGTACTGCCCAGCTTCGGGTCAGCATTCCCCAAACTTGAAGTAACATCCCTAAATGAGAATCTTAAATACGTCTTTTCTACCCTGTTTTCCCCTTGAGGAAGAGGTGCTGAGTGCATTTTCATCATATCTTGCTGTTAAAATGGCTCTAGGGTTGAAATATCTGTCTTTTGATCCACTGGATTAAATGCCAGCGTGTAGCTTGCTAACTTCTCTGGATATGCCTCGTTAATGTTGATATTTCAGTTACCATCTTTGGCATTTAACATCTATGAAAATAACACAGTTAATCTTTTAACTTTTGTTTCAGGCAAGTTTGGGCAGCTATTCTTTTAATTGCACTTCGTACACATTTTTCTTTGCCTTCATAACTGCTTGAAACTAACACCGTTTTAAAAGAACACTGGGTACTGGAGAGCTGAGAGTTATTTTTAAGTGCTTTCGACGTATCTGATCCTTACATGTCTTGGCAATGTGGCTAAAGCTCATTCCTTCCCCTCCCACGTTCTTTCCTCTGCCCTGACCCCCAGAATAAATATTTCACCTGGCTAATGCTTTAAAATAAGTTGTGTGTCATCAGGAGATTGCTACGTGACTAAGGAACAGAAGGTAAGATAGTGTGATCCGGAGTGCCTGGAGTTTAGGAATGAACTGTGGGTCCTGAAGAAGTGACTCTTAAGAAGGGGACTGGATGAATCTGCAACTTTTCAATATTTTATGTAAATAATCTAAGAAAACTGCTCAGTTGTTTATCTTCATGAGTACCAGAATCAAGTGCTTTCACAAATGACATTTCTGTCTATGCTTTTGCTGCTTTTGTGGTTCTACCTATGCTCACTTAAGCAACGCTTTTATATACTGCAGAGTTGCTTAAGTGGGAGCTTGTGGATAATACCTGTTTCCACTGCATTGCGATCTGATGATCTTAAGAAATGAGAAACATGATCTGGCAGCTGGGAAACCTGCGGGCAGCACTAGCAGTGTAAGTGAAAGGAACCTGCTGCTTCATAAAACATTGTCTGGGACCACGTTACATTATTAATGGTGAAACAGAGGCTTATGTTATGCTGACAGGTTAATTTTCCAATTCTGCCACTGGCCTACTGTGGGGTTTTCTGAGTAACCCTGCATGGGAACAATAGAGCAAACGTGGTCTGATTCAAGCTGAGTTGTCTCAGATGACTGGGTTAAGCAAATATCCTTCACGGATCCATAAAAATCCAAGCTGCGTATTATACCTTTGAAATTAACAATGAATCTAGTGGTGATGGAGTGTTCTAAGAAGTTGTGTTGAGTTATCGTGTTGCACTTGAACAGATTGCTAGAGCTTGTGTACGGGTTAAAGTATGAGGAACTCTTTGTTGCAGTGAGATTTATAGCGCTTTAAGTTCTTTAGCATTTTTGCTGATGGTTTAAATATCATCAAAGTGGCTATTAATTATTAACTTCTTAGTGAGGTCTGGCTCTCCTTTGTATATGCCGCTTTTGTTCTCAGTTTGACTGCATTAACTCTAGATGAAACATAAATGCCAATCCTAAATTAATGATGATTAAACTGCATTGTTCTCTGTAGCTTGATTACATGAAAAAAACATAACAGGAGAGCAAATTTGATTATTTCACATGTACTCAGTCATGCTTTACTGGCTATAAAATCTCCTGCAGACAGGATAACTTTGGAAGCTGAGTGCCATAAACAAGTATTTACCCCTAACTAACACATTCTGAAGAGAGTCAAAGCCTTGGACGTTCAAAAGAAAATGATCAAGAGTTGACATTTTAGCAGGACCCAAAAAGAGCTGGCGATGAGGGTTGTCTGACATGTTGGTTTTTTTCCTTGTGCTTTTCTGCTCTGAAGCTCCAGGACATGATGCAGGAAGCAACAGTAGGATGCAGTGCAGCAGCCCGGTGTGTGCCACATATAAGTTAAAGAACGTTTTTGGCTGCTCATGGCCAGTTACAGACAGGGAGAAGTATCAGTGTTTATTAAAAAAAAATCAAAAAATAATGTTAACCCCAAGCGATTGGATGGTTTGCTGCTGTCTGTTGTATATCATTGCTTTTTCGTAGCACAGCTTTCTCTTGTATATGTATGGTCAAGGCTGTCTGTGGGCCTTGAAGAAGGTACCCTTAACACCAAACAGCTACGGTGCACCCCAGGACAGAGGGGCACTTAGGACACTTTGAAGGACATTGTGGGACAGAACCAGGCTGATGCCTTCCGGGAAAGGGGCTTGAGAGCCTTGGAGCTGGAGAGGGGGCAGGAGATGGCTTTATAAAACATGTCTGCAAGGTACAGCCCAGGGGAAAAGGAATGATAGGAAGCAGCAGCATCTTATTCTACATGTTCAGTGGTTGTGTCCACTTCACCCCATGTTGCCTGAAAATGTTTCCTGCCTCTTGTTAAAGATTTGAGTATGTTTCCAGTTTGCTTCCGGCTTTTGCATTTTAGTTTTCTCTGGCTCCATGGCTGTTTACCGAGTAGCAGGGAAAGGAAATGCATTTTTAGTAAGCTGTGATGGCAAGATGAAGGGGGGCTGCAGAACTTGAAACTGCGTCTTAGTAGTGTTTTCTACCCTTAAAATTGGACTTTAACTTGGATGTTCCTTTATATTCGATTACAAGAAGAATAAATACCTTATTTGTTCTTTGAACTACCATTTTCCCTGTAAATTACTATTCCAGAGTCAGCCAGAGCTATTTTTCTTCTTTATATACTGGTGCCTTTCCTCAGCTAGCTGAAAGCAAGTGTGTGGTTTTTCTCTCTTGATAATAATAATAAAAAAAAAATCTTTTTCAAGTTACAGTTGCACCTCCTCGTATTGCTGCATTTTTCTCTAGTGATAACCTGATGTTTTGAATTTTCACAGGTAATATTCTTGTAATCTGTTGTTTTTCAATCACATTCCAGAAAGCTACTTCTCTGAAAAGACGTTATTTTAAAATTATACAATTTTGATGTGCCAGAGTTCAAAATATGCAACATGGAGATCTACCAGACACTGATTATTTCTGGTTCTGTAAACTGACCTCTTGATATTATGATCTTTAAAAAAAAAAACAACAAACCACCAACACAAACAAAAACCAAAACAACAACCAAACAAAAACCCAAAACAAAAAACACTTGATTGGAGATCAATTATAAAAACATGGTATTGCACAGCTTATTCCTAAATATTTCAGTGCTGGGTAGTGCTTAGCAGTCCTGCTGTCAAGGAAATCATTAGGAAAAGAGGTTTGGTAGCATGGAGATGGGTCTTGCTCAGAATGCTTTTTGGGAAAGGGATAGCTTCTTATTTCTGTTGTATAACTTGCTCTTGTCCGATCCTTCAGCTTTTGTATCTCAGCCCTATGTACACACAGTCACACTGGGGCTGAGTACAGCCCTGAGAATGGCTTTATCCATGCAGCGCTGCCTCTCTGCTTTTCCCTTGCAGGGTGCAGGTAAATTAGAGCAGGCTGCTGGCTCTGGTTTCATTTGTTCACTAAGTCCCCCAGGTAATTTTCTGCAAAACTGCTTTCCAGCCAGTCAACCCCAGCATACACCAGTGCACGGGATTATTCCTCCTCAGGTGCACAACTTCCATTTGTTGAACTTCAGGAGGTACCAGTTGTCCCATTTCTCCAGCCTGCTGAGGTCCTGCTGGCTGGCAGCACACCCAGCTGGTGCATCAGCCACCCTTCTCAGTCTTGTATCCTCTACAAGCCTGCTGGGGTGCACTCTGCCCCATCATCCAGGTCACGAATGAAGGTGTTGAGCAGTGCTGGGGGACAGTTCTAACCCCTGGGTTATTCCGTAGGTGACTGTTCCACTTTGTGCCACTGATCACAACCCCTGAAGCCCAGCAGTTTGGCCAGTTTCCAATGCACCTCCTCACCTCTACTTGATCCTTTGTCTGTGAGGCTGTTAACAGGGGACGGTGTCTCAAGCCTTGCTAAAGTCGAGATAACAAGTTGCACTTCCCTCCCTTCAGTGACCTAGTCATTTCATTAAAGAAAGCTCTCAACTTGGTCAGGTATGATCACCCTTTCCTAAATCATGCTGATGATTGCCCATCACCTTCTTGTCCTTAATATGTTTGGAAACTGTTTCCAGAATTACTTGCTCCATCGCCTTCCCAGGGATCAAGATAAGGCTAAGCCTGTAGTTCCCTACATCTTCCTCCTTGAAGATGGAAGTGGTGCTTGCTTTTAGTCGTCAGGAACCTCATCTGATGGCCACAGCCTCTCAGTAACATCAGCCCCTTCCCTCAGCACCCATGAATGCATCCCATCGCATCCTGCGGACTTAGGTATGTCCACTTTATCAAACCAGGGAACATTTAAACAATCTTCCATTGCAGATAAGCCTTCCCATGGGTGGGACCAGGATTCCTGGGGGCAAGTTGTACCAGTGATGGCCAAAGTGGTGAAGGCATAACAATGGCTGTGGTGTTCCATGTCCTTTGTTCACCAGGTCCCTCAGCAGCGAGCCCACATTTCATAGAATCATAGAATCACGGAATGGTTAGGGTTGGAAGGGATCTTAAAGACCATCTAGTTCCAGCCCCCCTGCCATGGGCAGGGACACCTTGCACTAGACCAGGTTGCTCAAAGCCTCATCCAGCCTGGCCTTGAACACTTCCAGGGATGGGGCATCCACAGCTTCTCTGGGCACCCTGTTCCAGTGCCTCACCACCCTCTCTATGAAGAATTTCTTCCTGACATCTAATCTAAACCTCCCTGATTTCAATTTATACCCATTACCCCTTGTCCTGTCGCTACAGGCTCTTGTAAAAAGTCCTCTCCCAGTACCCTTGTAGCCCCTTCAGATACTGGAAAGCTGCAATGAGGGCTCCTCGGAGCCTCCTCTTCTCCAGGCTGAACAAGCCCAATTCTCGCAGCCTTTCGTCATAGGAGAGGTGCTCCAGCCCTCTGAGCATCGTCGTGGCCCTCCTCTGGACTCGCTCCAAGTGGTCAATATCCTTCTGATACTGAGGTATTTAGAGTTGTCAGACACTGGAACAGGCTGCCCAGGGAAGTGGTTGAGTCACCATCTCTGGAGGGATTTGAGACATGCGGATGTGGTGCTCAGGGACATGGTTTAGCAGTGGTATCAGCAGTGCTGGGGTAACAGTTGGACTTGGTGATCTTCAAGGTCTTTTCCAACCTAAAAGACTTTGATTCCCTTTTCCCTTCTCTGTCTTCCCTTGTCTGCTGGGATGCTTCTAGAAGCCCTTCATGTCCTTTGTGTCCCTCACCAGGTTCAACTGCAGGTGGGGACTGGCTTTCCTAAGCCCATCCCTGTATGCCTGGACAGGATGGCTGCAGCTGGCATATAAAACAATGTTTGTGAATCTGAAGGAAGAAGTTAGGGGGAACCATGCTGAAAGCAAGCAGAAGGAGGTGATTTTTCACTTAGCAAGTTGAGCAGAAGAGCTTGCCAAAATTGTGGATGTTTGGATGCTAAATGTTTAGATGGCTTCAAAAGCAGACTAGGCAAGACCAGAGAGTGAAGTTCCAACCAGTTCCAACTGGAACAGGTTGCCCAGAGAAGCTGTGGATGCCCCATCCCTGGAAGTGTTCAAGGCCAGGCTGGATGAGGCTTTGAGCAACCTGGTCTAGTGGAAGGTGTCCCTGCCCATGGCAGGGGGGTTGGAACTAGATGATCTGTAAGGTCCCTTCCAACCCAAACCAGTCTGTGATTCTATGATTCTATACTGAGGTTTATGAAATGCCCAGGAAGCACATCTGCCTTGGGTAGTCCCTGAGCTGTGAACAGTTGAAGGCTGAGGGAACGCTCTGGGAAATTCTCCTCTGTGCTGGTTCTGCTCTTGCACACATCTCCATGTGGCTACTCAGCCTTTGGTAGGGACAGGACACGAGTCTTGGATTTTTTTGTTTCTGACACAGTAACACGTCTCCTTTGTGCTTGGCTGAGAGCAAAAGTTTGGATATCTCAGAAGCCCCTTCCAATTCTTTGTTCAGTTTTGTTTCAAAGTTGAAACTTCATTTTCCTAGAGTGTTGCTTTTTGACTTGTGTATTTCCACCTCCGCAGCGAGTGTTGATCTAGCTTATTTCTTTGAGAAACATAAATGCTGAAACGGCTGTGAGGGGCTTGTTCTAGGGGCGAATGTTTGCTGGCGTATGTAGATCTGCAAGCTCTTTCTATCATGGTCAACAAACACAGGGCCACAGCATTAGTGAAAGGGAATTTAAAGAATTGTTTTTTTCAGGACTTTTTCTGGTACTTACATAAAGGAAAAATGTATGAATTTTTTTATAGCTACACCTAGATTCACACCTAAGCTGTAAGTTTTACTGTTTGTCCCATGACCAAAAGCTATTAAGGATCCAGATGGCAATGTAAGAATTCACGTGTGTGGTGACCCTACTGCTCCTGGCCAATGCGATGAGACATCTTTTTCCTGGGGTGTCATGATCGTCTTTCCCTCTGGTCTTCCATCGTGTGAGAACATTGGATCTGTAAAAAGATTCTGTAGACCAGCTGCAGTGCCAATCAGGGTATGTCAAAAAAAAAAAAGGCCTTCACGTACATTTTTATGTCAACCTTGAAAGAAGTGATGTTCGAATCATTTCACAGAGTCGTCCCTTCTCCACCAAATTTGGTGCTGGTTTGGACCCGAGCTCTGCTTCTCATTTTCCTTCTAAAAACCTGCTTTCAATATGCTTTTAGTACCTAACAGCGCTGAAACCAGGCTTTTTTTAATATGCACTTGCAATTCACCCCACCACAGTCCGAGCAGGGTAAAGCCGAGCTGAGCATCCCGCTGCTCCCCACTGCCCACGCGGACCTCTGGTCCGAGGACAGCCTGCTCCGTGCTGGGCTCATTAGAGCTGACAGAGCTGCCTTTCAGGCGTGGGGAGGGAGAGGCTGTCAGGGGGCTATTGGTGGCAGATAAAACCCAAATTCACAGCTAGTTTCTGAAGTAATCTCTTCCCGAGGTAAAGGCTTTTGTAGCTTTTTCACTTAACTTTGAGCACTCCAGCCTTTCCTCTCACACGGTTTAGCTTTGACTTTCTTCTCCTTATCTGTCGCTGGAGAGTAATTGTCCCTTTCATAAGGACCTTGCTTTAACCTTGAACAGCAGTTTCGGTGGCACCTGATGTGCATTATGTACTATACACACCGATGAAAGCGCGACGTACGGTCCTAATGTCTTCCTTGATGTTTTCTTTTTTAATCTGTTTCAAGGAGCCCTCTCAGATGGAACGTGAGAGCTTCCCCAATTATTATAAAACTCCTTGTGAAATGTTTTTATTTGAAATATAGGCTTAGATTTAGAATAGTAGGGAAGAAACACAGTCGGCTGAAGCAGCACTATCTGAGCTGTCACCAGTTGCTGTTAATCTGTCCTTTGGTCTGGCTCTAAACATGGAACGGGCATTTCGTTATTAAAAACGTACAGAGCCTTTTGTTCTGGGGGATACCCATGTACGTAGTTCACTGGGGTTTTTTTGCAATATGTGGTATTTTGCAGCTTTTTAATGGCAATACACTGACAGGGAGTGCTGCAAAAGGATTATATATGGGAGAGGGAGAACTCTTATTGCTCTCTACACCTACCTGAAAGGAGGTTGCATAGGGGTGGGGGTTGATCTCTTCTCCCAAGTGCCAAGTGATAGGACAAGAGGAAATGGCCTCAAGTTGTGCCGGGGGAGGTTTAGATTGGATATTGGGAATAAAACTCTTCATGGAAAGGGTTCTCAGGCACTGGAAGGGGCTGCCCAGTGAGGTGTTTGAGTCACTACCCCTGGAGTTATTTGAGATGTGTAGAGGTGGTACTCAAGGACATGGTTTAGTGGTGGCCTTGGCAGTGCTGGGATAACAGTTGGACTTGATGATCTTAAGTGTCTTTTCCATCCTAAATGATTCTGTGATTCCTTTCAGGATGTGGTTGAGGAGGGTCAAAGGAATAAAACTGAGGAGTTGTTCTGCAGCAGGTACTTTCTGGTGTTTGCACCCAGTGGCAGACGTGAGCTGGCTGCGGCAAGTGGATGCAACTAGAAATTAAGCATTGCTTTGTGAATGGAGGGCATGGTGAGGGCTCCTAGGCTTTCTGCCTCAGCTGGATGTGTAGGAAAGGAAACCAGTGCAGGCACTGGGCTTTACTTGGCCACGGGAGGAAAGCTGCAAAACTGCCAGACACGCAGAAAAAGGAAAGGCAAGAAAAGAGTAGATGTGTTATTAAGGGTAATGAGCAATGCACATTCCCTAGCAGGATTAGGATGGGAACAGGAACAGACTTGCCAAGCTATGGTAAAATCCTGTTTTTGAAAAATGAAGCAAAAAGAAAAAATCCTATAATGAGGTTTCATAGGAAAAGTATTGACAAATGTTACTGACATGAAAAAAAGAGTTTATTGTATGGCCAAACTGTGCAAGATGGCTGGTGTTCCCAAATCTTCAAAGATGGACTCAGCAGTGATCAGTAATGGGAATAAAAACTTGAGCAAAAATGATGGAGGGTATTTGAAATTGTTGGCTCAGTAACCCCTTGTGATCCTCACTGACGGTGTTTGTACAAGTGTAAGCTGAGCAGATGCGAGCCCAGTGATCGCTGCAAGTCCCACCCTCCTTGTAGGATCAGGGCCAGGATAAAAAGTCCCAGTGTGGAGCAGGGTGCAATAGCTCTGCCCCAGCAGTTGTTTTCAGGGCAGCCCACTCCAGTGCCTGAGAACCCTTTCCAGGAAGAGCTTTATTCCCAATATCCAGCAGTATTCATGCAGTTGTTTGTGGTTTTGGCGGGGTGCGGGCACAGTAAACTTTCTTCTACCAAAAATATAATGCATAGATGCTCCTGACTGCCTCCCACAGCCTGCAGGACATACGTAAAACTTCCAGAAAGGAAGTGTGCAAGCAAAGAAAATTTATGGGCTAACTCAGAGACATAATGAAAAGCACTTAGAAAAATGCCCCTATGTTTGTGCACAGGCAGGACACAAAGATGCAAAGAGGAGGAGATCAAATGCAGTGAGAGAAGTCAGCAGGCAAGAGAAACGCAGGGAGACGGGAAGCACAGCGCTGAGACACCCGCGGTGACTCAGAATGAGATTCTACAGGTACAGCTAGTGCAAAGCGGCAAAAATGATTTGTGCAGAGCCGCACTGGGTGCTCGGGAAAGCAGCACTGCTCACAAACAGCGGTTGGCAGGGATGCGGCGATGAGCGTGTGGAGCTACGGGACTTCCTCGGCCTGGCATGAGAGGAGAGAAACATGCAGCAAGCCAAGCCCAGTGAAAATCCAGCGACAGCATGATGGTAGTATGGTAAGGACCAAGTCAATGGCACACAGGGTGTTTTGGAAATCAAGCATGCTGGGATTACAGGTCATGCAGAAAACACTCGACTACTTAATCAAGTGAAAGCGGAACATACCCATATTAAACTGTGGACAAATTGTTCTAATAATACATATCCAAACAAAAAAAAAGGAGTGGATAATTCATAGGGTAGGGAAAATAGCATGGTGGATTCATTAGTTCCTTTAGGCTGAAAGTTCCTTTGGACATCTCCTACAGGAAGCAAGAGCTGTGCTCGGTTCACCAGAGAATCAATGCAGAGGGAAAGCAGCAGGCAGGGAAACGGGTACAGCTCCTGCCTTCAGAGGCACAGGGGTGAAGGCGGCTGCAGAGAATGGGGTTTTATGCAAGTTCTCCAGGGAACAACAGGACTGTCCTGTGAAAAGCCTTTTTGACCTGAGGCCAAAGGCTTCAACAAAGAAGAGACTTCTGCTCCTGGTACTACCCTTTTCCTGCCTCTTTTCTTCCCTGAAGAAAGAGGACTGGTGAGTGATGTGAGATGAAAGGTGAAGCGTTGCGATTTTGAGGCATTATGTCAGTTGTGAGAGAGAAACTGTGACTTGGTGGGGCAGGGGGTGTCGAAGTAAATTCCCAGGCATTACTAGAAACCCTATTACTAGAAAACCCAGAAACAATCCTTGATAAACCCACGAACACTTGCCAAGCCAAGGCAGTTCCCCCGTGCATATGAGAACTTGACAAAAGGCAGCAGGGCAGAGCTTTACAGATGACAAAAATGTAAACCATTACGAGACGGAGACCTGGGGTAGTATGTCCTGCGGAGCTGGAATGCTGATCCCCGGGGAGCTGCAATGCAGGCTAAGCAGCAGACTAGTTCCACGGGGGAGGTAAAACCTGCAACCGGTCATGTTGTTTTGCTGGAGGTGTGCAGCGTGGGTCGGCATGGGGGGCTCCTTCGCAGGGGGAGACGATGCTGCTGCAGCGGGAGATCATCAGCCTGCAAGGAAAATTGGGCTCTTGCGGAGTTGGTTGCTGTGTGCGAGCCAGTGCGAACCTAGCCACGCTGAAAGATTCACAGCCAGGAGAAGGTAAACAGATAAAATCCAGGGTTAGAGGTGTCTGTTTATCCCTACGAAGAGAAGAGGGGAACTCAGCACATGTGACGAAGTGGGAAGTTACAGTTTGGAGCATATGCTTGCTAGGATGTTAAAAGACTCTGTGGTGCACCCCTGAATTGACAAGGGAGCAAAATGATTGCTGTGTTTGGGGCTGTCAAAGGAGAAGAAAGATTGTTCAGCAAGGAAGCAAAAATTATTCAGGGAACTCAACTCTGCTGTAGCTTCCCCACAGGCTGGAAGGCATGGTCAGAAGGCAAACCACTCCTGTCGTAAAGTGCTCAGAGCTGAGGGAGGATGTCCTGAGCACGGCAAGGCAAACGCAGCGCTTCGGCCCGTGGCTCCGGCCAGAAGAGCTCCTGATGGCATGATGGGGACTAAGGCTTGTGTGTTACACGTACAGACCCACTACTGTTGGATTATTGCTATAAGCATCCCGATGTGTATATTGGCTCATGCCAATCAAGGTATTTGATATTTTCACACCCCCTTCCTCCCCCCCCCCCAAAATATAAACACAATACGGTGAGGTGTCATCACAGCATGTTAGCGTGCTCACCAAATTGCCCATCTCAGAGACAAGAGGGAGCTGTGGTTTAACCTCAGCCAGCAATAAAATACCACCCAGCTGCTTGCTCACCTTCAAGGGTGAGCAGAAGGGGGTTCTCAGAGAGCAGAAGGGTGTTCTGAGAGACCAGACAAGGCAGGCAGCTGCTCAATTCCCTCAGTCTCTAGAGCAGCTATACTGAGGCCCACTGGTACCCTTTCAGGTCCTTAAAATACCCTCTCTTGAGATAGTCTATACCAAGGATGCACGGAGCATCTGAACCAGTCACAATGGGGTGCTTTTGTCACTCCTTCCCAGTCAGGCTTATCTCAGCCTCCAACACAGTCAATTGCTGAGAGCCCCCAGTCACACCAGAAATACTGATGGGCTGCACCCCTTTATAGCTCGATGGCATGAGGGTGCACTGTGCACCCGTGTCCACTAGAGCCTTATATTGCTGTGGCTCTGACGTGCCAGGCCATCGAATCCACACAGTCCAATAAACACGGTTGTCCCTCTCCTCCACCTGGCCGGAGGCAGGGCCCCTCTAGTACTGACCACAGCATTGTCCCCTCCTGTCTTGGAAAAACAGCCTAGTGCTCCTTGTCAGGTCTTCCCTCCTGTGTGGATACAGGAACAGCAATTTTCCTGGAAGAATTCTCACTTGTGAATTTCCTTTCAAGTCACATACTTGTTCTTCTAGGGGCGAGGTAGGTTTTCCATCCTTCCTCCTCATGTCCTCTCCGTGGTTGGCAGGTAAAACCACAGGGTACCCATGATGGATCCCTGCTCTATTCCTTTTTATGGGCAGAAGAACACTTACTTCTAACAGCCGAGATACTGGCTTGTGCAGGTGGAGAGCAGCACATCTCCTTGGAATTGCTTAACTCTGGGGACTGTTTCTTGGCTGCTATGTCTGGCTGTTTCTCTACAGCCAAGACACAGGCCTGGCATGGGAGGAGAGACTTTCCTCATAATCCTAGAACTGATGAATCATCTTATCTGCTGTCAGTGCCTCATCCTCTTTCCTGGTCATTATTGCCAACACGCTGGCATATAGGATTGTGCACTCTGCGCTAACTTCTGCCACGTGGGTCACGTGCATTGAACTGCATCTCGATCTGTGGGTGTTTGGGTGTTGTTTGGGTCACGATAAACTATCTCCAGCACTCCTAGTTCCCTCAGGTACTGGATATGTTCCTCCACAGTGGTTCATTTGCATGACTGACGTGGCACGCTTTCCTTAAAAGGATACCTTTCTCTCACACTTGTCAGGAGTCATCTCCAGAGGCTTATATTTCGTGTCCTTCTTCCAGTTGCTGTGTTGATGCCCACTTCTCCAGCAAGTGGCCTCAACTGCTTGGCTTCTCTGCCCCCTAACTCCATGCTACTGGCCCCGTTATCTCAGCAGCAGAGCAGTCAGGTCATAATATGTTTATCTGGACGATGGCTGAAGTCCCTATGGATATTCCATAGCTCCCTCACAGGTAAGGATGGGATGGTTCTTACTGCTTCATCCTCTGTCTCTGACCCTTGTGACGGCCCTGCTGCCTGCCCCTCCTTTACCAGATGGGCTGATCTGTGTGTCCACTCTTTTTTCTGTACTGGGGCAACTGACCCTGGCACCAGTTGACAGTGGCACTGGCACACAGGGGTTTGCACGGCCGCAGTGCACACTATGGGGTGTGCGGTAGCCACAGTGCCCCACGCAGGGGTTGGAGTTGCCGTGGAGGGTGAAGCGGCCACGTGGGTCGAGGCTGCTGCCCTTTGCGTTAAGGCAGTTTGGGTGGCTGCACAGAGCCTGTCTCTGCCCCAGGCACCGGTGGCAGATAAGGCAGCATTCCCAACTGTTTCTTTAACTTTGCACCAGATTACGATAACATTCAGCAGCAAGATGATCCCCAACACCAGGACACAGTTTCTAAAATACTCATACACTTTTCCCACTGGCTCAAGAGAAGAGGAGAAAAACTGGAACAATTTCTCCCCTCTAGGTTGTGTCCCCGAGGAGAAAAAGGGGAAGGTGTAATTAGTGAAACTCTCCAGGAGATGGCTCACAATATTGAATACAGATACAGGATTCTTCCCAACACCAGTAATACACTGACCAGCCAAACAAGACCCTCCAACCAGGTTCAAGCATACGTAATCAGCATCATAAGGAACACATAGGGCAGCAGATCCCACCCTTCTATTAATGACTTAAAGAGCAAAGAACTCAATGCCCTGATCAGCCACTACCACAGAATGCTTATCACAATTCCATTTTAACACACAGTAATCAGATCTGTCCTTATCTCAATACTTTGAGCCCCACGTTGGGTGCTGAAAAGGACTGCTGTGGTGTAATCTCTGCTAGCAGTAGAGTACTGTGCAGCTGCTCACTCCCCTCCCACCATGGAGGAGAAGAGTCGGAGGAGAAGATGAGTGAGCTCCTGAATTGAGATAAGAACTACTTAATAATTGAATAGAAATTAATATTGTAGTGATACTAATATTAACAATATTACTAATAACATGTAATGAAAACAGAACATATGCTACAGCTGCTCACCACCTGCCAACCGATACACAGCCAGGTCCTAAGCAGCGAGAGTCTGAATAGTGTCCCCACACACTGCTTTTAGTGAGGAAATTGGGAACATGGGTGCAGTATTAGATGCTGAAACGCCCTTCAATTGGTGCAAGCACTCCTTGGCAACAACTGAAAAACATCTTATCAGTGTTCTCGGGGCAAATCCAAAACACAGCCTCATACCAGGTAGTGTGAAGAAAATAAACTGTCCTCACTAAAACCAGCACAGAGGGTTAGAGAAACCGGAATGCTGAGCTGTGTTGGGAATTGCTTGTCTAGTTTAACTTCTGCTGTGGCCAACGGCAGAGCTCTGCTGTCCAAGTATGTCTGTTGGGTGTGAGGTGTTAGTCCTGATAAAGAGCTTGTGAAACTGAAGAAGAGTTTGATAAAGTACAGAAACCAAAGACTGAAGGTAATCTGGGGAAAGCAAAGTTTAGCATGCATCCTCAGGTACCTTTCATTTCACAGGAATGGGTGATTTTCTTGTTCCCCTGTGGACTCTTGACTACATTCAATGAGCCGGTACGGAGTGGGAGATAGAAAGGCTCAAGAGCTACTTGAGACGGATGGGCGCAGCCCGTGACAGCACGGAGGGTGCCTTCTGATCCTGGCTTTAGGGCTGACTGTGCCATGGCTGATAATGTTTTGGGGTGAGGGTACATTTGCCCACGTGCAGCACTGAAACGCAGGCACTGCTGTGTGCCTCTGACAGTGGAGGCACCATCCCTGGTGCAAAGCAAGCCAAGCATCCATGTGCTCCAGCAGAGAAAAACTGACATGGCCTGCTGGCTGTGAGGAAGGCTCAATCCTAGCTAAACTGACCTTTTAAGTACAGGTACCTACTTTTCATTGTCAACTCGGGCACAGGAATTACTGTCCAGCACCCTCTGGAGGTATTGTGTCCTGCAGACGATGCTGTGTTTGATACCAGCGTCCCACAGCCTTCCACTGCAGGCACTGTGGTCACCGAGGGAGGACAGGCACAACATATCTATAGCCAAATGTGAGCTCTGCCCACCCCGACGTGTGGCTGTACCCGTTTGCTGCCAGCAGTACAAACCCTGGAAGCACCCAGAGCCTTGCCCTGGTTTGCTTCCAGGTGGGGCTGCAGCCCTGGGAAGGCTGCTTCCATGAAGTTCTTTGCTGTGGGGGAAAATCTACCGCAAGTATTAAGGGGTGGGGGTGGAGGGAATAAGCCCTGAGAAGGAGAGGAAGGCAGCTGCCTTTCATCTCTTCTGTGCTGGCTAGATCACTTCTAGGACCTGCGCCAGCTTGAGAGCAGTTTGCTAGGACTGTCGGAGAGGTATCGCTACCTATACCCTTAGTTCCCCACCAGTGAATCTTCCCTGCAGCATTAATACAAGTTACTTGCATTTAAACCTCTTCTGTTTCTTTTATTTAGCCTGGTTTGAGTTTGCCAAGCGGCTTATTACCCTTTGCACCGAGCGGAGAGTGGCTGGGGTGGACGCCCGCCGGTGCTTCCAGCCAACTTGGGGATCGCAGGCACCAGCCGTGGGTGAGTTTGGATTTGTGAAACGTCTTCGTCAAACCCACAGTCGTGCCCTGCTCACCAGTGGGCTGCTGGGACGATTCTCCAATGAGCTGCTGTGTGGTCAAGCCCAGAGCTACATCACTTTGGTCTTCGGGGAATTTCCCCTCTAGCTTCAGTCAGCATTTACAAGTCCTGTTAAACCTGAATAACCACAATCCGGGGCTCTTGCTTCAAAACCATCAGGTGAAAACGTGGTTCCCAAAGCTTCAGCGTAGTAAATCTGTCCCTTCAGAATACTGCTTACCCACTGGGAATTTTGTTTTGCTTTAAGAAATGGATGGATTTATGGATTATAGTTGCCAGTGTTAGTGTCTAGTCTTAATTCTGTGTACTTCCACGTGCTTTCCGCTGCAGATTCTGCAAAGTTTGTGTGTAGGGTGTAGTTACACATATTCACTCCCAGGACTCTTCCAGGGAAGTTTCCCTAGGCAGAGCTCCCCGTCCCCTCATGCTCACGACAGGTCACAGCTGCATTAAAACTCACATTTGTTCAGCTGAACTTAAACTTTGAGATCTATTTAATTACACTGGTGTAAACCCATTTGTGGGTGCTCTTCTGCGTGCCTTAACTGAAATCTGCATCGCACTGTTTTTTCTTTCGGAGAGCCGAATCTGTTTAGTAAGAGTATTCACATGGCTTTGCAATTGGTTTCAATATACAGAATCAAAACCAGGTTTTGCTCAAATTGTGGCAAGTTTGAATGCAAACAGGCCTTGGAGGAACTGAAAATCCCCTTGATTCTCTGGGAGTGTTTCTCTCCCCTGTGACACGTTTTTTGTGTGTTCAAATGTGCTGCGAACCGGTCGACAGGTTCTCCAGTATCCAATCTTTTCCTGAAACAAGCAACCTACTTAGAGTTTAGCAGCCTCTCCCCTGCCCCTGACTGGCTCTTGCGCTTCCAATCAGGCACAGAGGAAACATTTGAACAGGCAGCCCCTCTGCTCTGCCTCCCTGGCTCTGCTCAGAGCAGGACCCAGCCATGCAACTCAGCCCAGGTAAGGCCACGCTTCACGCTCCCCGTTGCGGCGATGTGACATTTAACAGATTTTCCCCTCCAAGCCCCTCGGTTTACTCCTCGCCTCCTCACTGCACAAAGAGGGGGAGAGAGTAACACCCTCCCGTGCCCCGGGGAAGGCAGAGGCATGGTGAGAGCAACTTGCACACAGCTGCTTCACCCCGGCCCAGCCAACGCCAGCAGCTTTCCCGGCTGAGGGATGGGATGGGAGAGGCTGGTGGGTGGGATAGGAAGGCTGCTGAGGGCAGCAGAGCCGGCCCAGGTCCTTGTCCTGCTTGTGCACAAGACTGGTGACGACACTTGGGGTGCCCAGCAGCCCTCCAGCTCACCCTCCTGTGCAGCTGGGTGCTGTTTTGGCCAGGCCACGGGAATGGCAGCCTTTAACGCAGCATCAGGTCTGCCACTGATGAACAGAACCATCACAGAAAATCCAGGATGGCACGCACCTCCTAAAAACCTCCCCTCTACCTTTTTCACATGCTGGGAAATTACCCTGATGCCTGAATGTAATTTTCTGGCTGCTTCCCGTGCCCATGAATTACCCGACATGGCATGCTGGATCCTTAGCTGCAGGACAGTTTTTCCAGTTGTTTGTTTTGAAAGCTCTTAAGAGCAATATACTATCAGCTGAGGTTTCTAATTAACTCTGAATAGCTAGTCTGCTGCCACTCAAGTATAATTCTCATTAGCATCTCAGCTAACAAGCTTCAGTGTTTGCCCTCCTAATTAGCTTCTAGTTAGAAGTATTTCCCTATCCTAAGATGTGCTGTTGTTAATTGCAGTTCCAATTGCTTTTACAGCAAATTCCTGAGAGACCGCTAAAACTGCTGGTTTATATAGCCTGATAGGGATCAATATCTGGGCTACTTACAACGGCGGGTTCTTTATTCTCCTGTAAGTGTGTGTCTATTCCGCACGTTCATGCAAGGAGGAGGGAAAGGGTGGGGGCAGAGCTGCAGCTTTTAAATTAAGCGAGGAAACATTTTTGCCTTTTAAACAGGTGGTCTGGTGTCGAAATGAGCCTGCTCAAAGCAAAGTACAGCTTTCACAGCTAATGCTGCACAAACTACTTTCCAGAGTGGGTGGTTTGGTTTTTTTTTTTTTCTGTGCAGCTGTCCATACAACGGCTGATTTTTCTATGTCCGCGGGTTTCTAAGCGTCCCCGAGTGCCCCCAAAGTGCCCCGTTGATGCTGGGTTTAAAAAGCGCGTGCGATTGTCTGTTGCCCGGACAGAGCCTGTGTCAGGTCCAGCTATTCTTTCTAGGCTGCGAGCTCAGGATGGTATTTCTGTGGAATGCTCTTCGAGCAGTTTAACGTATGCCTGTGAGTTGGGTTAACCCCTTAATCCCTACAGCTTGGGTGGACTTGGAGCACGCTCAGCACGTGGCGGTGTGGGCCGGGTGGATCGGTTGAGCCGAGCAGAGCGTGGGGCTGCGCAGGTTTCCACCAGCGCGGAATGAAGCACACCAACAGAGACTGCTAAGTCTCACATACCCTAAGCTGTCAAGCGCTCGTCCCATGGGTGTAAATCCATTCTCTGCAGACTTGAAGATCACACGTTCTCTTCTCAAAGAGGGGGAAAACACTGCTCAGCTTGTGAAGCTTGCCAGTGGGCATCTCCCTCCAAGCATGTCTGGAGCCCCCCTGCTGCCACCTTCTAAATGGAAACCCACCTTTTGCTCTGAAATTGGTTTAAATAATCAGATCACATATATCCTGCTGCTCAGGGTAGGGTAAGAGGAGGGTAGAACTGAAAATGAACACTGAATTTTAGCATAGGAAGGCTGGATCCCTCTACCTTGATAACTGTTCCCTGCTTTTCTTTAATTGAGGGGTAAGGTCTTGGTTTTACCAACACAAATGAACTTAAGCTAAAGATGAGTCTTTTTTGACTTGTCTTAGGAAACCTCTTAGAAACCTGCAATGCTTTGTCATGCTGCGATGGGAGGGTCGGGTTCTAGAGGGCCCGTGCACCTGAGCAGTGTTCCCTTAAAGCAACGTGTGGATGTACAGAGGTGCCAAATTAGATCCAGTTGTAGTGTCAGTGTAGTATCAGTCTTCTAGAAAGGAGAAATCATGGAAATGAATATGCTTTGGTTTATAACCTGTTGAAAAATGAAATCTGAATATGGCCTGCTCACACTAATAGCAGTAGGTTTAATTAGTCATAGGTATTTCGAATCTGATAGCCTCAGAAAAATGCACAAGCACTTAGATGGACTTAAGGTAACAGGGCAAGTTGAAACAGTGGGAGTATGTTTACGCAATATTGCATATATATCTGGGTTTTTTCATATAAGACTTAATCCTTTGGTCATAAATTATTCATTAGCATTTTTTAGCTGTGAAAAAAAAAACCCAAACCAAAACCCCAGAATTTAGAACACAACTGATTTTCTTGATTTGACAGCCTATATCCAATTAGTGTGTTGGAATATAGGAGTACTGATGGTGATCAGATCTCAATGTTGGAATCTATTTCAGTTATATATCAGAGAGGCATATTTAAATGAACTGTTTAACCTCTTCTATCTGCAAAACTGGATTCCGAATCACCAATATGCCATGTACTGTGCTGTACTTTAGTTACAGATGGCAGCGTAAAGCACACTGAAATGATAAAACTTTTTTAGGAGCTTTAAAATAAAACTTGTTTGGTTTGGGGAAAGGGAAAAAAAAAAGGTTTCAAGTCATGGATTTGTAGTGTAAGTATTAAGTGTAAATTAAGGCAGGGGCTTAATCAAACATTCCAGAAAGAAGAATTCAGGACAAAGGGTTCTGATGGTAAAACAGAAAGACCCAAAGCATTTAAGTGAAAGTCCAGCTATTGAGGGACTTTTCCTGCCAGGGAAAAAAAAACAACAACAAAAAACCCAACCAACCAACCAAACAAACAAACAAAAAAAAAGAGAAAACCCCCAAATCTTTCAGATCAAAATTGTGCAGATGCCACCAACATGTCAGTGTGAGCCATCAGCCATGGATTTACATGCCCTGCAATTGCCTATTTTATCCATTTGCGATAGTGTTTCCTTCTTCTTAAAAGGTCCAGTTTCTGAGGACTTCAGTGCTCTTAGTGGGGGGAAAAAACCTCCAAAGATGGGAGCTTGGACTGTAACAATTATACTGCCCTTGCAAACTGCTGAGTAGCTGAAGCTAAATATGAAGGAGTTCTCATCATTTCTGTCCTCTTTCATGTGGTTTGCCCTAAGTATTTTTGTCATCGAACCAGTTTATATAGTGCTGGCTTGCTGCCAAATTTGTCACATGAAGTATGTTTCTTGATGTGATTGTAAGCTAAATTGGTGTCATGATCTTTTTGTTAAGGCAAGCAATAAATTATATTCTGGGATAGAAAAATGGTGATAAAATACGATTTATACTGACAGTGGAGAAAGAGTAATGTTGAAATAACTCATAAACATACTGATTGAGTATGTTCCTCTATAGATCAGGTAGAGCCTTGATTCCATCTGGTTCAGTAAATGTTCATGAGCTTTTTTTAATCTGAAAATGGATAGGATCTCATAACCCTAATTCTTTCTTCTAATAAAACTATGATCCAGGCCATTTCTTGCAGTAGAACAGCCTTTCTGCATAGATGGTTCAAGAGGGCATCCCCTTAATTATTTATACTACACATACCAGGTGTGCTGATTATGAAATTTCCCTTGAGGCTCCAGAAGGAAATGAAATCCTAATAAATGCATGAGACAGTGGAACAATGCTAGAATCTCCTGGATGAAAATCAGTCATCTGTGTCAGTGATCCTCCTTACACTAGTTTTTAGAAAATATTACAGAAGCTAATCTTCTTAGACTTTCGCCCAAACTGTGTTGGAGGTGTGAGGAAACTGCCCTTCCATGGAACTTCAGTGCTCTTGGGGGAATCCAAGAAGGAACAAGGCTAGGGGAATACGTTTTTTTATCTCTGAGATGTGGAGGTGCAAGTGTTGACATTGGTGTTGACTGTGTTCATTATTGCACAGTGATGACTGAAACATGGTCCTAAAACCATCTGGAAAGTTCTCCTTATCAAAATGCTGGCTGAGAAAATCAGAAGATTCTGTTTTGGAAATATGGGGTGCTCTTGTCTTGCCAAATGGAGCAATTCCATTTGGAAGAGAGACTTGTGTTTGATACACTTGTTATCAAAAAGAGTACTCAGTGAAGTACAGGGGAGAAACAGCCTTTCTTTGCAGAAGAAATGGAGAAATACCAGTGACACTAAACATAGGATCAGTAAAGAAGGAAAAAGAAGTTGATGGGAGAGGCTACAGAGAAAGTGATGTATGGATGGCAAACAACTTGTCGTAATAAGAAAAAGACAACACTGGTTTTAACGCAGAGCAATGCGCAGTGACCAGGACAAACTCAATATTCTCGTCCCTGTGCAAACAAAAAGAATTCTCAGTGAGGTGGAATGCATAAATATAAGAATGATTCTTACAATTTTGTTGTTCAAAAGAACAGCTAAAAGAGTAAGACACTTGCAGAAGCCATGCAGTGAGTGAGACGACATGGTAGTACCAGCTCAAGGTATCGCTCTTCTATCAAAAGGCTTGGGCAGAGCTCTGAAAAGCTGGCATTGTGCAATGGAAGAGTGGAGATATGTTAGAATTAAAAAGACGTCTTATAGAAAGTGGAGGTCATGTTTAAATAGAGAAAATAGAAAAGAGCGTACGTTCAAGTTAAATATGACAAGTTAAACAAGGCAGGTAAAATCAATTTTGAGGAACAACTTGCTAAACTCGCAGAAACAATGAGAAAACCCCTTCAAACACATGAAGCGTAGGAAGCCTGTCCATCAGCAGGCTTGATAGGCAATTGCAGTGTGAGAAGAACACTCAAAGTAATAGGGCTGTTACAGAAAGGCTAAATAAATCTTTGCTTTGCTATTCATTATAAAGGATCTCAGGGAGCTTTCTCTTCTGGAGCATTTTGGTATCTGAAAGAGTTTAAAGAAGTATTTTAAATGGAAGTGTCAGCAGAACAGGTTTAGAACAATTGGATAAAATGCATAATACCATTGATAAAAATAGGTGGTAGCCATGGTAGCCACCCAAGAGCCCCAAATGTGGGGTTGTAGAATTAATGGTTTTGTTTGATATGAATTAAATAATTGCTGTGGCAGGTGAAGGTGGCAAATATGATTGATGTTTAAAGAGCTCTGTACACTGGTAAATCTAGCCTTCCTTGGGTAAATTTATGGAAACTAAAATGAATTCATAGAATAAATATGATATATTGGTTAAATGTCAAAATGGATTTTGTAGAAGGAAGCTGTCACAAAGCTGTGTGCTTTGAAGCCCAGCAGCCTGTGGGTAGAGGTGATTCAGTCAACAGGGTATAGCTGGACCTTTCTAAGGTCCCTTACCAATAGTCATCAAACCCCCTAAATTCTCAAAGAGAATGTGCTCCTGTAGTTTTGAACTGGTTATGGCTCTAGTTAGTTAAAGGTAATAAAACAGAGGGTAGGAATTGAATCATCTGTTTTCCAGTAGCAGGACAGTCACCAGGCTGCAAGAATGTCTGTTGGTACCTCTATTGTTATCTACTAATGTGTTGGAAATCAAGGAGGGATGACAGACTTTACCTATAAGAAATTTTTAAGGTAGTCAAAATGAAAATTAAAACGGGCTTTGACTATTCTGCATTTTCTTGCCTAGTCTAGACAACTACCAAGTAATGCATAAGGGAAAAGAACCATTCCTGTGCATCCACAGAGTTGTTACCAAAATATCTCCGTGTCATTGTGAATAGTTCTTGGAAAATATCAGCTCAGTCCTTCATGGTGATCAAGAAGACAAATAGGATGTTAAAGACAAGAAAACTTTAAAAAATCAGATCCGTGTGTAAATCCACAATATGCCCAAGTGTTGCACAGTGCAATAACTGTGTCTTGAATACAGCAGAAGTGGAAATGGCGCACAGAAAAGCTACAAGAATGGTCACAAAAGGGTTTCTGTACCAAGACAACTTAAACACAGTCTTGGAAAGAACCCCGGAGGTCACCATGTCCAGTCCTCTACTGCTGACACCATGGCATACAGCTTTTTCATCTATTTCTCAAATGCTGCTAGGGAGTTGTCTGGTCTCTGATCTGAATGCATTAAACGTGTTCTGCTTACATCTCAGTAGATAGTTGTCCTGCTCTTGTTCATACCACCTATTGCTCCTTTCCTCCCTGCTCAGCAGTCTCATTCATGCTGAAAACTGAGATGGTTTCTAAAACTAATATGCTTATTTTATGTTATGGATTGCATCTGAATTATCTGTTGTATCCACCTGAAAAGCAGCTCCACGTTCACTTCCCTGTTTCTTTTGTTTGTGAAAATCCCTTTCCATATTTGTTTTGACATCAGGGAAGGGAAATTTTTGAGAGTTTTGGCCTCTGTGGGATATATGGGGAGAGGTGAGCATGTGAAGTGACTTCCTGCTGCTTCCCGTAGTGCTCATTAGAGGAAGGAAAATGCATAGCTAATTTTTGCTCACACTATTTAGAGAGACGGTTCACAGTTAAGTTCTGTTACAGAATAACTATGCTGACAAAATACCACCTATAGCTATAGTTAGATGGGATCTTTCCTTTAGTTATATTTGTTTTCCTTACAGAATACATTATTTTACTTGAGAAACAATTCTATACCAGTGAACCCTCTGTTTTCCATAGTAAAAATCAAGTCCTTGAGATGATGACCTGATAATAACAAACCCACTATTGTTTTGTAGTGAGATAATTAATTGAGGATGTTTATTTTAAGTGGGCTAGGAATTTTATATAATCTATAGAGGAAAAAACCTTTCTTCATTTTCTCTTCTTGATGCATGCTACTTGCTTGCCTGCAACCTTCTTGAAATGCGTCACAAGCAGTGGTAGATACCTTCAGTGATCCACTTCAGCTATTTTGCATCTACACTGCTAGAACTGTTCCCATAGACTGTCCTCTGGGAGTCATGGGAACTGTTGGGGAGGCTTTTGGTCAGTCTCTGACTGTGAAACTGGAAACACGTCAGAGGAGAGGAGTTGAGTTACTGCCCTGGTCTGCAGAGAAGACATTAGCAATGCTGGTGTTTCTTCTTGCTTGAAGCACACAGGTTTATCTTGGTTATCCCCAGGCCCAGAAAAGACATCCGTTTGGATCAAATCAAATAAAATTCGGAATTTTATGCATTTGTTTCAGGTGTTTCCTGATGAACCACCCTATTTTCTGTCTTGGGACATAACTTAAATCTGAGTAGATATTGCCTTTTTTAGCATTAATTGGGAGTGTCTGCCTCTTAGGGCTATTGAACTCTGCAACCAGCACCCAATCCCAAGCTTGTGTGGAGCATCTTCGATGACTGAGCTAGACAGATGCGTGAACTAGAGGAGATTTTTTTTTCAGATTTTGGCTGTATTTTGCCACCACAGAAGCAACTGTCTCATTGCTGAAGTGAATGGATGCCTCAGCAAGGTTATATCCCCGAGAGCTGGGGCTCAAGGCTTTGAAGATGTAGGCTGTCTTGAAGTGCCGTGTTGGAGTATAGGATTTTCTTACGTGTGATCTTTGCTTCCTTCTTTGTTTTGGCAGTTCTGGGAAAATGTCAGTGGTGTTGAATCAATGCTGAGCTCCAGTGCCAAGGGTGAAACATCTTGACTGAAATCTGAAGGAGGTGGAAAGATATAGGGCAATGAGAGCTTGCTTGGCACTGAATATAAGGGGATGGTGGTGGTAGTATGAGCTGTGGGTTTGGAAAGCAGGCTGTGCTGGAAGAGCAGTACATTGGCCTGCTCCTCTGGGGGGAATGGCACACCTCTTAGTGGGATTCAGAATAAGGGGGTCTTGTGTGCACTGTGCAGTAGGTATTTCTGAAGTCTGGATTCTCTTTCTTTATGGTGCAGAACACAAACTGACAGATATTACAGCAACTAATAAAGAACCATAGAATCATAGAATGGTTTGGGTTGGAAGGGACCTTAAAGACCATCTAGTTCCAACCCCCTGCCATGGGCAGGGACACCTTCCACTAGACCAGGTTGCTCAAAGCCTCATCCAGCCTGGCCTTGAACACTTCCAGGGATGGGCCATCCACAGCTTCTCTGCCCAACCTGTTCCAGTGCTTCACCACCCTCTCTGTGAAGAACTTCTTCCTGATATGTAATCTAAACCTCTCCACTTTCAATTTAAGCCCGTTACCCATTGTTCTGTCACTACAGACCCTTGTAAAAAGTCCCCCCCAGCTTCCTTGTAGCCCCTTCAGGTACTGGAAGGTGCTATAAGGTCTCCCTGAAGCCTTCTCTTCTCCAGGCTGAACAAGCCCAACTCTCTCAGCCTGTCCCCATAGCAGAGGTGCTCCAGCCCTCTGAGCATCTCCATGGCCTCCTCTGGACTTGCTCCAACTGGTCTGTATCCTTCTGATGTTGAGGGTTCCACAGCTGGATGCAGCACTCCAGGTGGGGTCTCACCAGAGCAGAGTAGAAGGAGAGAATCCCCTCCCTCAACCTCCTGGCCACACTAATATGTGTGTCAGGCGTGCTGTGATCTGCACCTTTGTATTCTGTGGGCAAAAAAAGCCTGAGCTCAGATATGCCCTATGGGTTGTGCATCCATCCTGGAAAGTACACAGGGGCAATTCTCAAACAGGCAGAGGATCCCGCTCATTCAGGTTGAGCATATTTAGAGAGGGTACTAATTAAAACATAAACCTGACTGATTTAGTGCTGATAAGACTGCACTGTGTATTGGCATGTGGTGTAATTAATTCTTGGATATTAAATTAAATAATGTGACAGTGCAATCAGGATTGCCCAGCTTTGTTCTTCAACTAACAAAAGCAATGTTAAACTTTGTAACGCTCCCACTCCATTGTAAATACTGGAAAAAAAACCCCAGCTATGGAAAGTGAGTGGAGACATAGCTGTATTGGGTTTTTTCTATAGCCAACAGGCCCTTGGCTGAATGGACTATAAGTATTTGTGTCCTCATGCTCAGACTTATCAAAACACAGAATCCTCTCTTCTTTTTTCTTAGAATAAAATAGAACTCCAAGGAATTTTATTTCTGTACAACCTTACACTATTTCCTAGCGCAAGTCTCCCAAACACTTTCTGATGCTCTAGATACAGGATATCCAATTCCACTAGCAGGTGTCTTCAGAGCTGTGGGAGCCCAGCAAGGAGGTTGTATTCCGTGGCAGAGATTTTAGAATTATCACCTTGTTAAGGTGAGTGGGAAATTCTGTCTAAAAATCACCGATGTGGAATGATGCAGAATTTTAGCTGTAATTTTCTTATTTTGTGGGTGGCTGTTAGCTTTTAATGCTGTTGGATAAACTAATGACTGTGTCACTGAGATGAGCCTGAAATCTAAATCAAAGTCTTGTGCCAGGATTTCTTCCTGAATGGTCCCAAAACAAATTCTGCAGCTCTTGCACACATCTAGCTACACAACTATCTTGACAAATATCTAAAATGAATTGCAAATATTTCCATCTACTCAGCCTACTCACCTATCCGTGTTCAGAGGGAAATCACTTCTAGATACCTCCTGTTTTGTCAAAAGTGCCACTTTTTTACCTCGTAGCTCCTGGTTTTATGGTTACGCTATTTCAGTGAGATTAAACGGTGAAAATATTTATTTTTCTTAAAAGACTGATTTGCGTCTTCCAAACAAGGTTACTTGTCCTTCCATTTCTTTGAAATACATATTTAAAGAATTGGAAGAAACACCAAATGTGAAGAAAGGCAGGCTCGAAGTATTTAAAAACACATGTAGGGACCTGCTCTTTAATTGCAAACATCCTCTTTTTCTGATGATTAAATGTAGAGCTTGCAGTTACTTACTTTATTGTGTTGGTTTGTGATAAAAACATACGGGCTTACAGCTACTTTGAAGATCCCCAGAAATGCCTTTAGTTAAGTTTCTGCAGCTAAACTCTTTTAGTTTGAGGATGAAGAAGGTGCAGGAGGCTAACTAGGCACACAGTAGTAAAACTATAGAAACTTTCTATGGCCTCTCTGACTACAGAGTTTTATGATCTGCTTAACAGTCAAGGAGCACAGAGTATTTTAACCTCAGCTTAAACAAATACTTAAAGGTAAAAGCACTTTGCTGGTGATAAAAGAGAATTTAGTTTGACGTTTTAAGCTTAAAGTTATAGGCTAGGATTCCAAATGGTGGGAACTGATGTATCTGGTGATTTCAAGAGGGCTTGTATCCCTTCCAAACACCTGTCCCTCGAGTTCTCTGCACTGATGTCCGCTTTGGCTCCTGGGTACCTTTTCCCTCCTGCGTCCCTGTGCCAGCTCTCACGCTGCATCCTGCGAGCAGCTCCCACACTCTGCAAGCTCCAGAGCCGGCCGGGGGAGTCAAACCTGCCCCTGTTGCCAAGGCCCTGCTCGCAGCCTTGTGCTCGCTGCTTAAGATACAAATAACTGGTGTGGTGGTTTTCATGTAGTAACGTGAGGGTTGTAATACTCCTCTCTGAAGTGGTCAAACTTGGGTTTGGGTCCTCCTCCTCCCGAGGGATATTCAAATCCACCTGTCCCTTCCCAGGCTGTAGGCAACCTCTCAGCCGTTCCTATTGAAGTCGTGCCACGGTGCAGAGAAGGATTCGCAGAGCCGGAGAGGAGAAGCAAGTGGGAGCCTGACTGTGGCCTGCCGGCTGGGACCTCCCCCAAAAGGGAGGTGGGGAGCGGGTGTCTGGCAGCATTCCCAAGGCTGCTTACTACATGCTTTGCATGAAAACATCACTGGATAAAAATCAAAACCGGCCCTGGAGGCAGAGTCCAAACCCAGCACCTCTCTCCAGAGGGAGAGGTTGCAACCACCTTGCCCCGATGGCGGGTGCTATTTTTGTGACACCCCAACCACACCCTCTTCCTCCAGCCACGTCTTTAAATGAAAGACAGAGCGGCTGCTCCCTCTTCCTGATGCCAGAGCTGCGTTGAGGAACCTTAGCTGCGCTCACAACTTCCCGATCCCAAGTGGGCTTTCACGGCCCTAAGTGCTGAGAGGCTCAGCTTGGCCAAAATGGTGGGATATCAGCATGGACGAAGAGAAACTTGAGGTACCCAAATACCTTCTTTTGGTGGAAAAAATGGGTTCCTGTGGACTGTTGGGCACTTAATCAGTTATTTTCTTGGAGGAGAGGAGAAGTCACGGCTAATATAGCTCTGCGCCGTAGACGCGGAAATGTTTTCCCGTGGTGATACTCTTTAGGTACCTCTGTGGCTTTGAGCTCCTTGCCTTGAGTGAATTGAGAGCATGTTTCATTTTGAGATGTGACTGAAGGACGTGCAAGGTTGACTTCAGCTCTGTAGTGTCCAATTCTTTTTTCAAAAATGACTTCAGTTTCACAGTCATTTAGAAGCTTTTGAAATTTTTCCTCTTGCTGTCTCTGGCTTCCCCTGTAAAATAGAGATAACAATACCTCCAGGACCCACCATATTTTAAGAAAGATTTGCGATCCTCTGAAGGACAGCATGCTGAGTATTGAGCATTAATTCACTAATGGAAGAATTTGGCAGATGACAGAAAAGTCAGGAAAAACTACGTCTGCTGGTGGCTTGGGTGAGGCTGGGGTGTCTTTTAAAGAGACACCTTTTGCTGGCAGCAGTGAGACGGGTAGATGAGGCTGATTTAAGTCATTTATGATGAGACTATATAGCATGGGGATTATATTTGTCCATACTGTTTGAAAGGCTAGAGATTGCAGACTTAACTAAACCCACCTCACTAGACCTTTACAAGATAACCTTGGCTAAGCACTGCTGACCTTCCTCCTCGATTGCTGTGATGTTTCCTCACTCCTCCCCCCACATGTTGCCTTGTTCTGCCAAACTCTCTCTCCCTCAGACACGAAGTTCTGCTCCAGCTCGGTGATCTGCTGCGAGGACTCCTGCGTTGACTTCAAGGCTCATGGAGGATCTTCTGTTCCTAGGACAGCAGGTACTGAGGGTTTTCTTCCACAGCATAAAGCCCCCAAAAGTTATAGAAGTTTGGGTTTGTGTATGGAGCCTGTGCCTCCCTTCTGCTCCACCTCTGAAAAACAGAGCAAGGGAACAGGGCCGAGTGTTTCACGGCTCAATTTTGGAGTGTGAATTTGCTGTGCCGTCTTCTCTTTAGCCAGAGGAGGCCAACTTGGCTGCTGTTTCAGTCCCTTGTAAGGAGTCGCTTCACAGGTTTGTACCCAGTGGACAGAGGAGCCCATGGTGTTATACCTGCTTTCTGTGGGGATTGCTGATTTGGGTTTTTATAGGGCTTAACCGATCAGTACTTTGACCTTGAACCATTTGCTTCCTTCTGATGCACTGGCTCTGAGGTTGCTGTGTGACTGGGCCATTTCAGAGACATTAGCCAGCAAACTGGGAGGGGTATATCTTAAGAATTTGTTGACTTCTAACATTTCCTCATAGTTTTGAGACCGCAACAACTTTTTGTGCATTGTGGTGGACATGTCTTCTTACAGTCCCATATTGACCTGACAGTCGGTCTTATCTCTTCCCCAAGCTTTCACATGCAGAGTTTTCTGATTACAATACTGCTTGAAGACGCACATAATGATTTCTCGTTTTGGTGATTCTTGTGTAAAACTACAGTATGCAGAAAATCAACTTGTGGCATACAATCAAGTTTTTGATTTTTAGCAGTCTTGGATTTGTCCTGAGATGGTGCAGAATCTGTAAGGACATGCAATACCTTTCTGAATTTTTAGAGGAAAAACACAATGCTCTTCCAATTGCTGTGGGTTTATCTGCACATAGAGAGCTTTCCCTGGGCTCCACAGTGAGGCAATGCCCTGGTCTTCCTTCTGCTGTCCCTTCCTCTCCTCTTTCAACACTTACATGTTGAAGTAGTTGCTATGAGAAATCAACCAGCTAAAATAATGTGTGTGTGTGTATATATAAAAATATAAAAAGTGTGTGTGTATATATGTGTGTGTATAAATAAAATAAGCAGCGGCATGGATGTTGGCTCTCTGACAATAATTAACTTAGTCAAATGTAAATGAACGCCTTATTCACAAGATTTACTTTCTGTTTTACTGTGGTTTCGTACAGAATTGAGTATTTGGGAATGAAAGAGAGAGTTGATTTTTGACCATTTCTGAGTGCATTGCAGTTACATCACGTTAATAATCTAAAACAGAGCCAGTCTTGCTTTCCTATATTGTAGCATGTTGAAAGTAGTAGGAAGCATCTAAATTGTCTTAAAAGTGATAGTGATTCCAGAAACTTTGACTGGTAACTCACACCACCTGTAATATTTTAAATGCTTAGGCAAGAACTTGCATGTGATGCATGCCTGAAGGGGTTCTTATTTGTAAGATGATAATGACATAGCAAGGCAGAGTAGAACAGAGCACAATAATGTTTCTAAAACACAGTAATGCAAAGCATAAAATGCTCCCCAAAATTGCTAATAGTGGTGGTGACCAGTATGTAGGATTCTCTTCTGCCTTTACAGCAGAAGAAACATGAAAACGTGTATTTCTGCTAAAGCAAACACTAGTAAGGATATATCTGATCCTGCTTTTGGGATCATGGATTTTATTACTGAATGAAGTGCCTGGTTTTGACACTCCAGGAGGTGATTTCTGTTGCTTCAAAACCTTTTTGGTCCCTTATTTCAGCTTTCATCTCTGGGTAAATGACTCCTTAATGTTGCAAGGCACTGCAGAAAAAGCACGTTAATTTTTTCATGTGGGGGTCTGCCATGACCCAGCATATGGCCTCTACCCAGAGGCTGGTGGAAGTCTGGATGTCAGTTGTTGTTATCTGATAGCCATGTACAATACCCAGAGAGGCACTGTGCAGATCAGAGGTCAGGGATGGAGCTGTAGATCGGGCAATGAAAGAATTTGGTTACTGTGGAAGCAGGTTAAAGCAGGGATCAACGTGAGTTGCGGTAGCTGGGTTTTGGCTGGGTGTTGTGGTATTCTTCAGATTTCAGGGGGCAGAGGAGATCAGGGAGTTCATCAGGAATATTTCATGTAACATCAAACAACTCTTGTCAGACTTGCTCCTTTGTTTTCAGAAAGGCACGATGATGTTTTGAAAACATTTACTATCGTGGTTGTGCTAGACTGGGTTTTACAGCCAGAAAACTGTATAAGGGTTTGTCTTGTCCCATTTATTGGGGATGTCCCAAGTCCTCCTTTCCCAGATGTGTGCTGGGTTGTCCAGCCTCTCCAGCTCGTGTGTTCAGTGGTCCTGCCAGATCAACACTTGACTGAAGTTCTCCATAATGTATTCACAAAAGTGATAGAACACTCTGTAAGAGGCCTCGAGGAATGATTAGTTTAATCTTCAATTAGTTCCCACTGAGACTTGATGAGAAATCATTTGAAAAGGTATGCATGAGCTTTAATGTAATCTGCCTGTCCAGTCACCATGAAGCACAGCGTGCAGAGAGGAAGGATGTTGCAAATGGAGAAAACCATGATGCCAGCATTGAATAATTTAGGCTGCTGCCTGTGACACGGTTTTGGTCTGCTTGAGTGGCTTCAGCCACTGGGATGTTGCGATAGAGCATTAAAGATGGCGTGGGAGAAGAGTCAGTGCAGTGTGTTCAAGCATGTAAGCCGTCAGTGCTGGGCTACTACAGGTGCAGTAGATTGGCAGAGTATTTTCATTTATATGGCTAGTGAGGTGCTGGCAAGAAGCAGCCATACTTGGTGTGCCCTTGGTTGGGAAGGTTTGTGGATCAGGTTGTTGAGTTCTTTTTAAATCCCCAGCAAAACAAGAGCTTAAGTCAGTCCAGGTAGTTTTTACAATACCCTTTTACAGCCGTGTGAGTGGCGGGCGGTGGTGGTGGTGGTGAAGACTGACTTCCCTAAGTCCCTTGGAGTTGGCTGATTGCCTGCAGTCAAGAGTTGCACAAGAGTGCCTCCCCTGGGAAACGCGCTATTGCTTTCTGTTTGCACAGCAGATGAAAAACACGGGTCGCTTTTGCTAAAGAGAATGGGATGCCGTGCTGTGAACTGGCTTGGCCTTTTGTAAATTGTTCAGTCTTACATCTCTGCAATCAGATGGTTGTTGCTTTGTTTAGAAGGCCTCTGGTCCTACAGTCATTAAAGCCATTTTATACAACAAAGAAATCCCAACCTTCTGAGCAATTGAAAATTTTCCTAGAACATGTGGATCCAAAAGTGCTCCTTCTGGCTACACAGAAATCTGCCAGTTGGACATTTAGGGATGAAATAAAGTAAGAATTCCCTTGTGCCATTCACATCTGCCATAGACTCCCTTTGGACAGCTTCTCTGTCCTTGTATCTTCATGCTGGATGTCTCCGGCACCTCTGTGGTTTTGGGTTCCCTACATGTTCTGTCCAAATCCCCTCTCAAACATCTGGGTTAGGTTTCTTACTTATGCTGGGTACACCCTGTGGATTTTTGCTGGAATTAGGTAGGCTCTGCTGTACTGAAAACCAGGTCTGTGGCTCTTCAGTTTTGTCACTATTCAGAATATCTTTGCTCAGCTACTGGAGGCAGCTTTGCTGCCAGAAAAAGTCATTTGAGTGCTCGCTAATCTGCTGCAGGCAAACTGAGTCCAGTTAATCCATAATTTCAACTAATCTTGTTAACGGCACTCGCACGATCTACTCAGCAGAGAAATGGATGGTGGCAGGCACTCTGTCACTCCTTTTGGTAGTATTACCTTTGCCTGCCTCCAAATCTGGGTCAGGGGAAGTCCAGATCGGATGTTAGGAAAATGTTTTTTGCTGAGGGGGTGGTTGGTCACTGGCAGAGGCTCCCCAGGGAAGTGGTCATGGCACCAAACCTGTCAGGGTTCAGGAAGCGTCTGGATGATGGTCTTAGTCACACGGTTTAGTTTTAGGCAGTCCTGCGAGAAGCAGGGAGTTGGGCTTTGACGATCCTTTTAGGTCCCTTCCAACTTGAGAGATTCCATGGTTCGATGAATACCCATGTTGCGGTGGGTATTTATAGGCAAACAAATCACGCCGCTTTCCCTGCACGGACCTACACTTACTCAGGGGCACATCCTCTGGTTTACAACACTGAGTGCCATGTTAAATGAAAAACACTGATGGCGTTGGATGTGGAAAAGTTTGCCTCCAGAAGTGATCTGTGGGTGTGCATTAGTTGAGGACAACTAGTGAAAGAAGGCAGGCGGGCTTTCTCAAGCTGGCCAGAATGGTCCTGTGTGCGACTGCTAGAAAATGCTTCTTGGATCGTGGGCTGATGGGTTTGCTGGCAGCATTTCCCTGCGGCCGAGAGAGGAAGCAAATACACATTCCTTGGTTTAGTGATAGGCGAAATAATAAAGCTAATGCCTAGATCAGGAGAAGTTAAAGCTGGAATATAAACTGAACTCTGGTGGCTGGAGAGTGCTTGGAGCAGAGCTGCATCAGGAGAGCCACAGAGAGGGAAAACCAGCTGGAAGAGGCCAGGAGGCAATGAGGAACCCAAAAGCAGTTGCAATACTGGCTTGCGGTGAAGGCAGCAAGAGCAGACGTGGTGTCCCAGGGCAGAGGGTTGGTTGGAGGGGCACACTTGGATGTGAGCAGGGGACATGGCTCCTCCTGGATGTCCCTGGGATGTCCAGGGAACAAGACTGCATGCCATAAATCAGGAGGAGTCACAAGACCCCAAATACTGGCAAACCGCTTCGTGTTAAAAGGAACAACATTATGTGCAAATCGCAGTCATTGTGTCTGCGTTGAGAGGGGTTGTCATCTTGCCTGTCATGAGATACGAGAGCCAACGCTTAAGTTCCCAATATTGCGTTTGTCTTGGAGCTGCAACTCCGTGTCCCGGTAGCTTGCTGCTTGCATAGGTCATCTGCACAAAGGTGGAAGTCATGCTTTTGGTGGAAGCATTTGGGGACACAGACCACACAGGGCTTCACAGGCCATATAACTGCTCAGTCTCCACAGGACAACATGGAACACTCCGATGTGTTTTCAATGGAGACAGCAGTTTTTCCACGTAGCTCTCTGACGGGGTACTAAACACCCCTGATGAGCACAGTATTGAGAATAAAGTCAGGACCAACTGCACCCTGCTGTGTGATGCTCCCAGTTCGGTCACTTGCAAGCTGTATGCGTTTCCCGTGCAAGGACAGGGAGACGCTGTGGGATGGCTGACATCGCCAGTCCCAGAAATGGCAGCTACCTCTTGTAGCTCTTGTATGGTCTCCACTCCCATGAGCCAGCACTTAAGCAGATAAGCTCTTTGGCTACCTCAGCAGCGCTGCTGAATTTGGTTTTACTACTATTTTTGGCAGCTCTCGGTTCAGGCAGTCTTTTACAAGTATCATCCAAACCTTATAGGTTGAAACGCTTCTCCTCAATTTCCATTCCTGAGGCTGCCTCGCAATAATACCCCAAGCACCATTTACATTTTAGTATTTAAATTGTTTATGAACTGATACGAAAATCTCCTGTGCCCTAAATATTTTATCTGAAATATTTTTTTAATCTTGTAAATTTTCCTCTGCGGGGCTGGAGAGTCGAGCGAACCCTTGCGAGGGGAAAAGCCCGCAGCTGGGGGTAGCCCGGGGTCTCCAAGCAGAAGGGGAGTTGGAGAAGTTCCTGCCTTTCTCAACTTGGCTAACATCTTTGATCTTTAATGCTTTCAATTTTCAAAACCTGTGGGTGATTAAACTGCAGAACAGCAGGACCTAATCCCACCGCGATGAGCGGGTGTGAGGTGTTCCCCAGCCACGTTGGGGTAATTGCTGGGCTCTCCTGGAGCGTGGCTGACAAC
>NW_010248091.1:0-37798 GCF_000690775.1 Eurypyga helias | reverse complement strand
GGAGCCTCCCCATGTCCATCGCAGGCCTTGGCAGGGAGTCAAGGCGAGACAGTGTGGGGATGCAGGCAGCTGCTAGGTGGATGCAACAGGCTGCCAAGCTAGTAGCAGGCTCTGAGCAGCGAGGCTGGGCTCCTGGCAGGGAATTGCAGCAACTTGCGCTGCAGCTTCTATGAGGTTGCTGGAAAAGGGCCCAAACCACTCTCCTTTCTGGAAGGACGGCAAGCTAGAACCCATTTATTCAGCACAGCTCTAACGCTTGCTGCCTCAACAATGCAAAAACTCGCTTAGCTGGAGTCCTTCGCCAGTGCCAAGCTCCATGCGCTTGGCTCACTCTCATGTCTTTGAATCCAGGGGATGGCTTCTCCAGTGGATCAATGGATTTCTCCTTCTAATAGACCAATGAATCAATAGCCTCCTGCAAGCATATATTTAAATATTGCTGCTGTTATCAAGGGGTGACACCAGCAGCACCAGTGCTTGCTGGGGCAGAAACGATGCCAGGTGCAGCTGTGGCACCACCGTGGTCAAACCAGCAGCCGTCATCTGTTTTTTTGTGACACGGCATTTGTCTCCTGCCCTGCTGAGTCGTGGGAATGTCGCTCAGGCACAGGGCAGACTTCTGTGCAACAGGGATTATTTTTCTTTTTTTCTGATACATCTCAAATCCAAACTGGATTAAATCATGGTCTACGTCTAAAGCAAACTGTTTAGAACAGGTTTCAGAGGAATTTACTTCTGGAAGAAATATTTGCATAGCATTTTAGGAGAAGTTTTTAATGAACTAGACACTTCCCAGCACGTAGCTTGCTAAAATGTGCTAAAACCCAAACATAGGCAGGAGGATTTATTGACTAACTTCTGTAAGTAAGCAGGGCCAAAATAATTTCTTTCAAGTGGGATTTGGGAAACCATTCCCTGGAAACTGAGCAATTTTCTTTGGGATCTGATTCCTTGCTTGCTTACCACAGAAGGAATACGTCTGATACTATGTACTGCAGGGTTGTCCCATATGCTAAGGACCTGCAAATGATTTCTTAAGAGTAAGCACATCTCAGAAATGCTGTGTTTGCTATAAATTGAACTGGAAGTATGACACGTAGAACTGATGGTTTTGCTCTCTATATAAATAAAATTTTAAGAATATTGCCTGTCTCTCCCAGTATGCCTGAAAAATTTAGAAACGCATGTGACTGATAGCCCACCTAGTCTGGCATCCTGCCTCCATGTATTGTAAGTGCCAGATGTTTTGGGAGTGGTTGTGACTGCTGGACATAAGGGATTCCCCCGCCTAGTATGCTAAACTAGGATCTGTAGCATGAGTGTTAGTTTCTGCTAAACTTAAAAAAATATGAAGTAATTAAAAATTCTCAGTACAGTAATTTTTAATCTAATTACTACCAACATACCATACTGGCTTCTCCAAGCAGTGAATTCCTTTGGCTTCTCCAAGCAGTGAATTCCTTGGGTTCCCTGCAGTCCATGAACTCCTTCTAAAACCTGACATAATTCCAGTTCTCCCCCTTGTCTGTGCTAATGCTTCCTGGTCTGACCACAAAAACTGCTGAAGCCCCATCTCCCAGCTTGTCTGCATTCACCTCACTGTCTCTCGCCATCCTTCTCTCTCCAACTGAACGTCTGTGCAAAGCTGGCTTCCATGGTTACTGCTAAAATAGGCAAAGGAGATATTTTTGGTCAGAATCTGCCAGTTCAGCAAGATCAACGTGCTTCTGGGAGATGTTCCGATTACAGTGAAATTCAAGCAGGATGTGGTCTAGCGAAATGAAATCAAAATCCTCTCCAGTTTCCTCTGGCTCACCCGCACCTTCTTGGACCTCCGTCCTCCTGGGCTGCCGGATGCCCCACTCTGCCATCAGGGAAACCTGCTGCACAGACAGCCCCAAGGCAGGGCGTTTACATGGAAATGTTCATTTTTCTTGCTCTCTTTGTTCCAAGCATTGACATATCAAAATCTTCTCTGCCCTGCGTCAGGCAGGATGCCTTCCCCTTGGCCAGCTTCCTCCAGAACACCCATTTCTGCTGTCGGACGACTTCTTTGCAGGTATTATTTATTTTAGCTGTACATAAAAGTAATTCAACCACGCAGTGGCCTTTGCTCAGCAATGTATCGCTGCCACTTGTCCCTCCTGGTCCATCCTGTCGGTATCCCTTGCGGCATGTCCCAGTTAGGTTGCAGACCTGACGAAAGGTCCTTCTTATAAGTACCATGATACACTACATGAGACTGCTACACGTGAGACTACTATACTTACTCAGCCTGAATAACCTTTTCTTTTTGTCTTTGTGGTAGGGCCTCCTGCAGCTGAGATAGCTTTTTGCTTCCCTTACAAAGAGCGTTGTACTGTTCCTCTGTTAAAGTTCCTCTCGCAGGTACTGGGACAGCATGAGCTGTGGTTCCTGTGCAGTTTTACAGCACTGACCTGATGGCTCTGCGTTCACAACCCTTACGGTTTTCTAAAGCTTCCCAGCCTTTACAAACCCACGCTACTCCATGGCCCAAGGAGACCAGCAGACTGCAGGGCGCAAGGACCTTACCAGAGTTCCCGAGCCTAGCTCCGCTGTCTGCAATGGGCTTCCCTACCTGAGGCTGAGCTCCTGGTTTCCAGCCCTCTCCTGAGCACAACGGCTTCGCTGCCATGGACCTCTCGGTTCAGTGGAGGCGAAAAGAAGGCAGCTCCTCCTGCGTGATTGCCTGTACCTGCCTGTCTCCTCTCGCCAAGTTCAGAAGCAGCGCAAGAGTATTTATCTCCTATTTATCTCTCTTGGCAAATTCCAGCAGGCAGCTATCAGAGACAGTAAATACATCATTTTTAGCAAGGCCTTAGAGAAGTGGGCATTTTAGCCCAGTGGATGGCAAAATGTGGGGCAGGAGACAGCCTCCCACCACGTGCCTACAGCTTTTTTGAACTTAAACCATAGTATCCCACTGCAGGGCAGACCCTTTGCTTTTAAACAGACATGTATGTACTTTTATGCCCTTTTCAACAGGGTTATCAAGGTGTGCCTGCACTGAGCGTGTGCTCTGCAGCCACTCTCCAGTTTCAGCAGTTGTTATTTCCCACATGTTATGCTCCTGGGGGGCCAGACTGTGACTGCAAGGAGCAGTGCCAAGCCTGTGCTTTGGATGACCTTGCTTTCAGCAGCTTGCCCTAAACACAAAAGGGTGCAAGCAGCTTTGGTTTTTAAGTTCTACGTAATCAGAGCATTGCAGGATGCCCTACTGAAATACCCATGTCTTGTGGAGACTTGGGCCTGTGTCTCTTGGAGGGGTGATGCATACTTCTGATGGCTCTCCAGCAGAGACCTCCTCCTCCCAGTGTCACCGCTCAGACTTGCTGCCCAAAACAGTGTTTGCTGCCAGTAGTGCCAAAACTGGGACCAGACCAAATTGGTCTTGATCTTTACGGAACCAAAACTAATGCATTTCCCTTTCTGAAATCTGAATAGGCAGTGACCTGTGTACCAGCACCTCTATAGGCAGCTGCCCACTTGGGTTTCAGACACATAAGTACATTTAGGAGAAGTCGCAGAAATTTCCTGTGTCCTAATGGAATAAATTCTGACTTGCCAAGAAGGAGCTGCCTGACTTCCACCACAATCCCCATCAGCAGGATCGGACACGCTCTTCTGTAATCACAGTTTAATGGCTTACAGTTTGCGGGTTGAGCTCTGGTAATTGACTGACGAGAGCCGTTACTTCCCTGCAAACGCAAGGGGAAACCCCCTTTCCCTAAAACGTAGCTAAAGGAAGTTTTATTTGGCATGCGTTAGCCCACACTTGCAAAGCTGAAGGCTGTATAGGCAGCCGGTTGGCACAGATCACTTGAAGTATCGTCAACAGATATATTAGGATTAATGGAGTTGTCTGAACTCCGTGATGGAAACGTCTATAGGCACCACATCTGCAAATCAGAAACTCTTCTACCCTGCTTGGGTTTCGTTATCTTTAGAGATCACCATGAAAGGTGGAACAGCTGTGAGAGCTATTATTCAAGCTGATATATAATGATTGCAAAAAAAGGTAGGGTATTTAGACAGATGATATGAAGAACAGATTTGTGAAAGGATTATTAAATTCATGTTCCTCTGAGCTCAGGATCAGGTGTGCATTAAAAGGAAGGGCATGGGTGAGATCCTTGAGACTGCTGAGGTCACCGTACAGAAGAATGTCTTCTAGATTTGTCATTGCAGTGTCCATCGGAGGAGGGACTGGGATAAGCAGGGGAGCGGAGGAGCAGAACAGCTTTCTCCTGCAGAGGGAGGTCATCTACAGAGATGTCCTCAGAAGCTCCGATATGTATTTCAGTGGTTTCCAAGAGAAGTATCATCCTTATTTTATTGAGGGGAACAGTTGCAGCTTCAGTTGCTTGCAGGGTACTTGGTACCAGGCCGGTCCTCAGCCTGGAGGAGGCTGATGCTAGAGAACTCTGCCGTCAGCGGAGACGTCGGAGCAGAGCGTGTGAGGGATGTCGGTGCCAGGTGTGTCTGTGCCTTGGGTCTGGCAGAGGCGCAGCTCATCGTGCCAGCAGTCATTCTGGGTTTGGTGAACAGCCAGTCCTGAGGAGGATGATGGATTTTGCCTGGCCTCTAGCTTGAGCAGGGCAAGAAGCAGCTGAGTGCTAACGTTGCTTCTCCTCCTGACACCCCGGTCCTGGGGAGGGACAGCGCTCGCTGCCACGGGGCTGCTCTTGCCCAGAGGCTTGCAGGTCCTGTCTTGGCTGTTCCTCCTGACGCACGGACCAGGACGAGGGGTTAGTGACTCCCAGGACCGTGCAGATCTGCAGAACAGGAGCAAGCAAGCGCACAACCTGGAGAGGTGTGTTTTTCACTCCTGGCTCTGGTGAGGGCTGCAGGAATTATCTGGGGGTAAAAAAGCTTTCCTCACTTTCACCTCCACATAGAAAAACAGTCACTTCATCAACTTGGCACGTGTGCTCAGTGAGGCAGAATCTCTATCATTAACACCAACAACTTTTTCAGAGGGGTTAAAACCTGAGTCCTGGAAACTTAGATTCCCCTCCGGTGCTGAGGGGAGGGGAATAAGGGAAGTATTACTAGCAAGCACTTTTGATTTAACAGATGTTAAATAGCACCATACCACTATATCAATCTGTCAATTACACTAATAGGAAACAGCGCATAGAAAAGTGATGTGAATTGTACAGAGAACCAATCGCCCCCCCTTCTGCAGGATCCTGGGGTGGGGGCCAGGCATGGCCCCAGCGGACAACGCGGAGCACCAGGAGCAGCCGCACATATGCCAGGCACGTGTGGATGAAAAGGGGAAGGAATAGTTGTGGACCATCACAGAAAGAACTTGTTGCATCTGGACAGGTTCTCCCCCACCCTGTCCTGGTTGTCGTGCTTGAAACCTGATTAAACAAAACCCTTTAAAGCAGAGAGCAAATGTATCTTTGGGTTTCAGTGGTGTTAACCAGCATTTTCAGAAACGAGGTGGATTAAAGTCTGGAGGGGAAAAACAAACCTCCAGTGGATGATTAAAGGTTGAAAAGCAAGCTTGGCTTTGCAGGAGCGTGCATTGGGCCCACGCCAGAGCCGGCACCCCAACAAGACCGCGGTGGTGTTTGCCTCTCAGACACTGCATCGCTTCCTTAAACTTGTCCTGGTGATCCCCAGCCCCGCGTTTGGTAGGGTTTTATTAACATAGCTGCACGGAGCCCAAGGTTAAGTGATGGGAATTTCAAAACAAAACAAAACAATAAATTAATAAAATGAACGTGTCACCAGCTGATCCTCTTCTGACCACCATCTGTCCCCGGATCATGTGATTTCTCCCAGCTGGCCACCCAAGAGACAAACCATGCAAGATCATCATCACAACATATGCTGCTATTTACACATTTTTAAAGGTAATAGTTGCTAGGCTGTCACACGAGTAGTTAAAAGTAGCTATTTGGAAACTAAGGGATTTTTTGAAGCCAGTGACTCAGCAGGTATTATACATTTCTGACAGACACGTTCAGGGTTGGATCAGTGTAAGTTTCTATGAACAATATATGTTGGGGTGTGTGTCCCCCGCCTCGTTTTATGGTATGCTGTTGTGCCTTTTGTCATAAACAATAGAATAAAAAAAAAAAAAAGACGGCAAGTAATACTACAAATTTCACTAGTGTACCTTTTAGGAACATTATGTGTTGTCTTCGCCATCACCAGGATGCAAACCAAGCTGCCCGTTTTTAAACTATTGTTAAGATCAAGGATGTGGTTATGAGAAGACTTACAATTTATAGGATACTTAAGCATTAAGGATTGAGGCACAGAACATTTCCTGGGGATTAACGACTGACTGGGTGAGCCTCAGGCCATTAACCCCTGCCTGTCATTAATCTTCAGGAAATGCCCAGCAGTGAGGTCGTTATTGCTGTTATATGCTGAAACAGAAAATAATAATAAGCAAGGTCCATGGTTTATTTATTCATGTTTTGCATAACACGGTTACATTGGGGCTGTGTCAAATTAACATCTTTAGCTGGTCATACTGCCTGAATTAATGCAGCTCCTGCATCTCGCTGTTTTGTGAAAGCTCATAGTCAGATGGCACGAGTGTAAGCGGGGGCAGAATCTGGCCCGCTGCTTGCCTTGCACAATATTTAATAGGATGAATAAGCGGTGCTTCTCTGATATAAACTGCTGGCAGAATTTAGCCCTATACAGAAACCAGCTCAGAATGCTTGTTTTACAGCAAAGCAATTTATTCACAGTTCTAAGCATCTCGCAGCCTTTTTTTAACTCATTGAATAATCCTTTTAGGTTCCCCATAAAGCAGGTGAAATGCTTCTGCTG
This sequence comes from Eurypyga helias, assembly GCF_000690775.1. Taxonomy (NCBI): domain Eukaryota; kingdom Metazoa; phylum Chordata; class Aves; order Eurypygiformes; family Eurypygidae; genus Eurypyga; species Eurypyga helias. The sequence goes on along the minus strand of NW_010248091.1, from coordinate 30,976 downwards.
CAGTCCTAAGGCAGAACACAGGCTGCATAAATAGCATCTAAATTACTAGGAATACAAAATACACATACAGTAATACATACCTACAAAGGCAAATTCATACTGACAGGACTGCAGTGTGTGCTTATCAGCGGCAAAACATCTCGGGGAAAAAAAAAAGTGGCTTTATATTGAAATTGTATATACGTTTCTCTCTGTATTTAAACACTTAAATACTATTTTGTGCACGTTCTTAAACCCAGATGCAAGCTCCTTTTTAATGAGCCTGCCTGCTAAAACATTTATTAGCCTAGAGATGTATAGTTTTCCTAAAGCTGGCTGAAGCTTTTTGCAGAATATCTTTGCAAAAAAAAGCTGCTTTTTTTTTTTTTTTTTTTTTTTTTTTTTTTTTTTTTTTGTGTACATGGCCTCAGTCCTTGCAACCTCCTAGAGAGTCTGTCAAGGCGCAACTTAAAAGCTCGTTCAGGCGACCATGACCCCCTGCTAGCAGATTGTCTGCCTAAAAGGTAAGGGAAAGCTAAAAAAGAAGTAGAAACTTAAAAGTAGCTTCTCAAAGGCTGCATAGATCTTTTTTTTGTTAAACCTAAAGTGTTTAAAAGCTTTAATATTGATGGCCTGTCAACTTTGTCCTGATTCTTTGGCTTTCAGTTAAAAGGTTTTTGTTGTTGTAGCTTATGCAGTTGCTCTGTTGCTATGGAAACGTGACATCAAAATGACGTTTCTCTGTTTAAAAGCTTTTAACTAAATTCCTGCCTGTCAGATGTAGGCCCCATTTTGTGCACTCAAGCTTCAAGCTGTTGCAAAAAGGTTTCATATGTTCTGTTGTCATTCAAATTCTTTATCCACATATGCATGTCTTGCACTACAAAAAACCTAAGCTAAAAACTCAATCTATATTAAGTGTCCTCTTTTAAAACCCTTTTAGGTCAGTCAGCAATGGCTGCAGCAGAAATTCCCAGTTACATTGTCTCTTCTCAGACTGAGAAACACAGGAGGGCCAGAAACTGGACTGATGCAGAAATGAGAGGTTTAATGCTGGTTTGGGAAGAATTTTTTGATGAGCTGAAACAAACTAAAAGGAATGCCAAAGTTTATGAGAAAATGGCTAACAAACTCTTTGAAATGACTGGAGAAATTCGCCACGGAGAGGAAATAAAGATAAAAATTACAAATATGACATTCCAGTACAGGTAAGCTTCAGTTAATTCTTTTTATTTTAAGAGATTTTAGCAGGGACAACGCAGTGATTTTTGCCTTTCAGAAAGAAGTCTCCTAGAGGAAATCTGTTGATAAAAGATTAAAGATTGTTCATATCGCTTTTAAAATTCTCTCTTGCCAGTGCTGTTACGTCATTGTTAATTTTTTTCCCCCCATTTCATGTCAAACTCTGGGACAACTTTGTTTCTTTATAATCAGCTAGCGTTGTTATGGTGCAGAGGGATGGAAATGTATTTAGTGGGAAAAGAGATTTATTTCTTTTTTCTCTCTTTGCTGAGGGGACTGATTGTGTTGGCTTGGCAGCAGTTCCTTGCAGTGAAACTCCTGCAGTTTGAAGTGGCCAGTGAGAATCGGCATTGCAAGGCAAAGTTTGGAAGGGGGGTTTTTTTGGGGGGAAATACAGAATAATGTTTGGGGGGGCTGAAGCTTCTCGATTTTTGTTCTCGTGAGTTGAAGGGTTACACTTCACGGGGCCAGGAATAATTGAATGTCTTATTACTGAGTGACACACATTGCTATAATTGTTAGCAGCAGCAGCAGCAGCAGCAGCAGCGAAAGAACTATTCTATCTGCAGAGAGAGAATCGATGTGCACTGTCAATACTGCTCCAAAGGAGTCGGGGGGAGGGCGGAGGTGTCTACAAGGGGGATGATGAAGAGCAGGCAGTGTCAGTCAGGAGGAGAAGTTGGCTTTGGAAAACGCGAGGCATTTGTGCATTTGTTGTTTGCAGAGAAAAAAATAATTAGAACTTAACAGAAATATTTGCCTTTAAAAAAAAAAAAAAAAGAAATTGTTATCTGCGAGGCACAAACTGCCTCATACTGGAAATCCTGAGTGGTGATTTTAGCTGTGTGCTTGTAATGCAAGAAAATCAAATATGTGACTCTTTCATTTAATCTCTCCTCAAAGCTCGTATTAATAATAAAAAAGGTTATTACAGCAGGCAACCATGTTAAAACTGCTCGCTTTTCTGTCAGGCACCCTTGCTGTATTTAATGCAGGCTACTCATCACACAGGAAACTAGGGAAAATCCTGTAAACCCCTTAACTTTGAATGTCCTTCATCTGCATTTGTAAGATCCACAAGCATAATCTTTAACATCATTTCCCATAATATTAAACTTGATGTTTTGTAGCAAATGCTAATATCTCCCAAATGTTTTGCTAACCCTGCTGTAATCCTTGCGATTTTCTTCGCCCGGACTGCAGATGAGGAAGCTGGAAGTCAGAGAGATTTTTGCCCAGCATCACCCAGCAATTCACCCTGGGATGCGGATCTGGGAGTTGTTGGCTACCAGGCCTTCGCTTAGCCTGGGAAACCCGCAGCCCTCCCCGCTGAGAAACCCGGCGGGTTTTTACAGGTGTCTAGCAACGCTGCACGCTATTAAAGCGCTGTAATTGCCAAGGTTATTCCTGTCAGCCTTTGTTCTAAACCTTCAGTGCTGTCACCAATCAGACCATCTCAGTTTTTCTAATTAATGTTTTTACTTTAAAGTTGCGTCGGGGGGAAGGGGAGCAATAAAAGCACGTACGTGCACTCTGTGTGTGAAACCACTGCGCTTCTTTTTTACAATTCTCCTGACGTTTCTGCGAACTTCTGAGATTGCTTCTGTTGCATGTTGCCATGCTGCTTTTCTGTTCTGCAGAGCATTGCAGCTCCCTGCTTATTGATTAAGATGCTAATTTAGGAGAGTTAGCAACCTGCCTTGTGCTGTCACGGGGCTGTTTCATTTTGTACTCTCCAGTATGAAATGCATCTTTTCTTACCGTGTGTTCTTCTCCAAAGCACGGCTGGGTGCTTTGCTTTCCGGGCGAGGGGGTAGGGAGAACAGGGACAAGCAAAAGCTCCGGCTTACAATGTCTAGTTTTCTGGGTGTTTTTTTTGGTGGTGTGTGAGGGTGGGAAACACTGTGATGAAACTGCAAATGATGTGAGTTGCCACTTTTGAATGCTGCTTTGCTGGGAGGCGGCTGGGTTTTAATCCACGTTTTGGATACTTGAGGAAGATGCTTTCCCTCACTGTATTTCTGGGCACCGTCGCTGCGCTGTGGTACAAACTGGAGAAAAAGATCCTGAGAATGGGAAAAATTTAATAGAGAGAGTATTTTGTAATGATTACGTCGGGTTAGTAAGCGTGACGTGGGAGAACGTACACCAGCAGCGGGAAGGCGGGGGATGTTCCGCACCTGAGCCGTCATTTCTTCCCACGGCCTCCGGATCCGTCACTTTTTTAGGCGAGTGTTTACAGTGTTGGAAGGATGTTATGGTCTGTAGCCTTACTTTGATAATCAGAAATTAACTGGATTAGAGCATTTAATCACTTAATAGTATTATTTAGCGGTGTGCCACAATTTCATAAAGGAAAATAAAATAAAATTTCTCTCCTACAGATTTCTAAAAGAAAAAAAGTACTTGACAATTTCTACTAGTCCTTTTAACCAAGTTCAGTGAACATGAAGGGATCTAAACGAGGAAGCAGTGAACACACTTACAATGGTGCTTTCCAGTCTGAGGATCCCTTAGCATTTTAAGACTCGGCTCTGTAAATACTGTTTTGCTTGTTTTGCTCAGGGAAAGCCGTTACTCACTGTGCAGGAGTCAAAGTCAGACCAACATACACGTGGGGAGGGGAGGAGTGTTTCTTAGCCCATGGTTATGGCAGTTGCTGCAGCTAATGCAATATGGTGTGTGCTGATGGAGGCACGGAGCTCAGCATGGGCTCGCAGCCCAAGCGTTCCCCCCGGTTCTGGGTACGTTCGGATCCTACGTGGAGTTCTGTGCTGCCAGATAAAGTTAGTTCGAGTGTAGTTCGGTGCACGTGAGCATCAGTCACAAAAGCAGTTTTAGGGTGATCGTATCCCATTCCTCCACATCTGAGACAAAACAGTTATTTACATGTTAAAATGCCATTATATAAATCTATTTTATGTCATTATTTCCTCCTTGAATTCTTGTGTTTATTTCTGACTGCCCTATATTTCAACGAGATGACAAGAGAATGAGAAGATGTTTAGAAAACACAATTAGGTTGAGATGTGGAAAGCTTTCTTTATTAAGAGAAATGGAAAAGCTTGTAATTTGTTTGGAAAGAAGGCAAAGAAATATAAAGGAGTTCTAAAGGTGCATAAAAATATACAGTACTATTTTTCAGAATATAAAGCAGATAGTTCTTTTGCCGTAATACAAGAAGTTATTTATTGGAATTGCAAGGCAAGAAATGTAAAACTAGTTAAAGTCATATAAATTTGTATTACACTGCATAATAAGCATGTGGAAAGTCATTACTGCTGAAAATCATTGACACCAAGAGAGCGGTATGGGTTTTATTATTATTATTTTTACTAAAGATTAGATTTATTAAATAAAAATACAGACATTGTGTGTCTTCAAATTAGATAGAGTTATAAAAGGCAGTGGGTTTCAGGATATTATTAGCTGTTGATGGAAAAGTAAGCCGTTGTCTTTATCAGCGAACGTGCCCCCCAAAACCTGTCCGTCAAAATGATGCGGGGAGTATTTAGCACTGACCTTTGCCAGAAGTGGGGCAGCTGGAGGTTGGGCTGATCTGGGAGCTGTTCCTGTGTTCCTCTGCATTACTGTATTCCAAGTGCATTTGGAGGAAACTATTCAGGGAAAAATATACCATGACCTGAAGTAATTCTTACTGGAGTCTTAGTATATTAAAGGACCGTTTCATCCGCTGTGGAAATTGGCTGGGTGGAAAATTCTGCACAGCACTATAGGTGGAAGGAAAATTTTTTTGCAGGTGCGTTTGAGTAAAATTCTGGCTTTAGGAATCGCTATAGAATCTGAAATATCTGCTGTGGATAGATCAGCCACCAGGTTTTTAATGTTGGATTTTAAAGACACCTGTGGGATGAGCTGCGTGAACCTCCCTATTTATCCGTCTTGGGAGGAAGAAGGGCTGAGTCAAGCCTGCTGGAATTCCAAGTTAAGCTTTCTGATGTGCCGGTCATCAAAAGTTTTGCTGAGATTAGCATGTCGGCTCTTGCAGTTTGCCATCACATAGAGTATGTGCTGAATTCCTTCTACGATGTAGGCTACTCGGGGCATTCGGCACGTATCAACCTGTAATTAGTCCTTCTACAAGACAGATTTCCTATTTCTGCTAGCATGATACACTGGCTTACAACAAGGAAGCGGGGTTTGTAAAGCTTGTGCAGTGGTCCACAGTTTTGACTGATTCCTTCTGATGTTTAAAAATAAGAACAGTGAATGCAAATTTATTATTTTCAAAAACATCACCCTTCCCAAAGCCTAGAAAACAGGATGCAGCTGTTGCTTTTTGATTTGAATCGCAGTCAATTAATGTTAATGATTGGTAAATTTGAATCAGTCTCATGATTTGAATTAAAGATTAGTCTAATTCTTTATTTTCATGTGTACATGATAGCAATTAAACATTGCTACTTGTGTAATCCGTTGCTGTACTCTATGACATTAAGCAACTGGAATATTTGACCTCTGCTACAGCAAATGATAAAATATAAGTGCAGCCAAATTACTGCAGAAAGTCGAATTTGAATATTTTACTGTCTTTCTCTTTAATTTCAATAATTTACAGCAGATGCTCAACATGGTACTGTACTTTCATACATCTTTCTTTTCCTCGCCACTGATTGGTTCATGAACAGTTGCTATTTATTATTTATTTTGAAAGCTTTTCTCAGAAACCCCAGGAGATGGATCTTGTATCCATTCCTTAAGGCAAGTAGCAATACCAAATACTGTAATAATAATAAAAAGCAATAATGTTTTGAGCAAAGTTAGATTGCTTGCCTTTTACTGACTAAGTAACAATGACTTTTTAAAAATCTTTAGAATATAATATTGTAATAATTTCATTTTAGAAGGTGGATTAATAGGCACAGAGAGTGAAGTCTGAAGAAAGGTCAACAGCAGCACAAACTACTCAACTGGTGCCTCGGTCCATTCAGAGGAGCGTTTTGGCAGTGGGATCTCGAAGCTCGCTAAGTTATTCACTTCTCTGCAATAAGCAAGCAACCCCATTTCACACTGACTGGGTTGACAGTGTTTTTCATACTTGAGATGTTTGTCCACTGGAAACTCGACTCTGATCCCTGAGTTTTTGGAGAGAGTTCTTAGTTGCCTCTGCTCTCAGCTGGATTTTAATAGACCCTTGTGAAACAGCAACATGTCTAGATAAACTCAGTGTGAAGTTATTTTGCAAGCTCTGCTGACTTTTTCACTTACCCCTGATTCTTACCTAATCTTTCTGCCTGGCTAGCTCACACAGGCAGTGATTTGCCCAGTTTCAAAGAGTGGCGTGTTTGGCTCATCTTGCTCCCTCATTTCTGGACTATTGCATCCCAGCCATAACTATTGCCTTGTTTCTTTTTAACTTCATTTTTCAGCCGCAGAGAAACAAACCCAAAATCCCCCAACTTTACAGTCTGGATGCAACTAAGACCTGCTGTGGTGAGTTACAGCAATGGCTGAATTACAGCACTGAATTCATTACTGCCTTAGACTTCAGTTCTGCCAGGGTTACACTTACCTTGACACTGGCAAAAGCTCTCTGCTGTCTCACGAGGTTTTCTGGACTTCTGGCAGTTGTAGGAAAAAAAAAAAAAATTAAAATAAGCAGTGAATCCTGAAACTTGATATTAATATTACCAAGTCAGCTTTTTGGTTCATTTTTACCAGGAAGCTAAACCATCACCACTCTTCCCTGTTTGCCTCCACCTGCAGCGTTCCTGTTCCTTTTCCAAAGGAGTGACACTCCCTTCCCCCTTATCTTCCCATCTCTCCACCTATTTCGTCCTTTTTTCTTTATGTATGAGCCAGACTCCATACAGGTAGATGGTTGCTGCTGGTGCTGCTTTTAAGCTAACAAAGTTCTCTTGCCTACCTCCTGGTAGTGATCTCTTTTTATTAGCCCAGAGCTATGGTAAGCAGTCAGATGAGGAAGAATTAGTATCTATTCGGAGCCAGAGCAATACCTGGTTTTAGATAGCTTCAACCCTACAGCTGTGTGGGCAGACAATAAACTACAGCTCTTCCTTCAAAGACATGATAGTTTTGTAAAAAAGGGGGTCTGGGTACACAGCTGAGCTCAAACATAAACCCCAAGGTACTGACCTACTTGGGCTCCTGAAAACTCTTGCTAAGCAGTAAAAGAATAAACTTGGAAGATGCGGGCCTGCTGCTGAATGGGGTGGGTGATTTGGTGACAGCAGGTGCAAGCAGTGAGGGTGAGGATACTCCGTGCTGCCTTTGTCTCAGTCTTCACTGCCCAGGTCTCAGGCGTGTGCCTGGAGCAGGGTTACGGGAAATAGCAGGAGTGGGAAAGGATTAAGTCAGGGATCATCTCTGGAAGTTTAAATAGTGAGGGAGGTCCCTGAGGACTGAAGATAGCTGCTGTTGAACCCATCTTCAGAAAGAGCAAGAAGAAGAATTAAGTCGATCAGCTTCCCTCCAGCTCCTAGGAAGATCATGGAGCAAGGCCGTCTTCGAAGCAACTTCCAGTCACGTGAAGGAGCAGAATGGATTTACTAACAGTAAATTATGTCTGGCCAAACTGCTTGTTTTCTGTGGTTCCATGACTGTGTATGGGTGTGGAGCAATGGATGTTTTCTAGCTTGACAGTAGAAAGCCTTTTGACACAGTCTCCAAGAGCGTCCTTGTATCCAAGTTGGGATGTTATACTCCAGATGGATGGACTGCCAGCTGGGTCTCTGGGCTCAAAGAGTATTGGTAATGGTTTGTGCTTTACCTAGAGGCTTATTCCAAGTGGAGGCCTTCAGGGGTTCTAACTGGGATATCAGGCACCCAAAGGAGGAGATGGTGGAGTGCACGCTCACTGCTTTGCAGATGACACCAAACTGCGAGGGCAGGGCTGCTGTTCAGAGGGACCTGGGCAGGCTTGAGGAATGGGCTGACAGGGACCTTGTGAAATTCAACAAGGAGGAATGCAAAGTCCTACCGCTGGGATGGTCGAAGGACAGACTGGTGAGGACTGGTAGGGCAGCAGCTCTGCTGATGAGGACCTGGGGGTCCTGGCTAATGCGAGGCTAAACCAAGACGTCCCCTCAGAGCACAGCCGGCAGAATACCATCTTGGAGCTTTTCCCGTCCTTTCTGGCACAATATCTTGCCATCCTCAAGGCTCAAACCGTGTCTGGTGAAGTCCTAATGCGGGTGCTGGACTTGACGCTGGCATGGCTGAGGCGTGCTCAGCATGGCTTTTTGCTGTGGACTGTGGGGAATGCAGTGCAGTGAGCAGCTGCGGATGGTGGTGTTTTAAACCCCATGGCTTGAACATATTGGGGATTTCACCATGGACAACCATGTGGAATGTAGTCTAATAGCTTGTAGTGGTTTAGTTGTTAGGTTTTTCATGCAAATAGCCTAAACAATTGAATTAAAAACAATCAGTATCAAGTGATGGTTGCTGTCAGCCCTGTATCTAGCTATTTCGTGTCTGTGCGCGTCGGATATGTATGTATTGGTAGGTTGTGCTAGATACTCTCTGACTATGAAATCGCAGCAGCAGGTTGTGAAACATGTATGAAATTAAAATTTTGAATGCATAGAGGGCATAAAAATATGGATGGCTGTGGAGGATTTGCTATGCAGGACTATGATGTGCATTGCTAAATTGCTGGAAAAGCTCATCAGACCTTGCAAGGATGAGAAAAAAAAGGAAGAATCCTTAAATGGCTTTAAAATCTAAACAAATCTTTCTTCATTCCCTTACTGGTGGATTTCCCCTTACCCTAGGCTAAGAGATGTTCAAAAGGAAGAACTTCAGGTTCTCACTTTTAAGTTTGGCACCATTTTTATCATGTTTACATGTTATTTAATTCTATTCTTTGCAGGACTGGTGTGGGCAGAATGGATTGTGAGGAAAAACCTGAAAGGCTTCAAGAAAAGGGGGTGGGTCAGGTGCCCAGGAATAGTTTTTATCCTTCTTTTTTTTTTGTGCAAATGGAAGCCTCTTGCTAGCTGGGAAAATCAGATTTGGTTCAGTTTTTTGTTCATTTGAATGAAATCTGGTTTATGAAAATGGAGTATTGTCACTGGTCTGGCCTTTCTTGTTGTGTTCCCTTGCTGCATTTTGAGTAAAAAGATCCCAACGGGGAAAGGAAAATGAAGAGAAAGTTTGGGATTCTAGCTGGGCACTGGAGTTTCCTTGAGATGTATAATACATCTGTACACCTTGTTTTTGTATTTCTCAGTAAAAGTAAATAAAATAATGGGTACCAAGTGGGATAGCAGTGAACTTTGTGGTAGGACTGAATAATAGTTCTCATGATAAAACGCATGCGAAAGACAAAGCCATGGTTGATAGTCCTGTCACTGTAATGGTTTTGTGCATGCTGCTAAAAAGGCATTGTTAACTGGTTTTTGGTTTTTTATGGGTTTTTTGTTTTTTGTTTTTTTTTGTGAATGAATGAAATTCTATACTACTTCCTACACTGACCTTTATTCTGCAACAGATGAACAAACATCTACATCTCATGGTTGTTACTAGGATGTTTACCTGGGCAATTCAGAGCTTTAAGGCAATATTAGCAAAAGGATATGAATTCTGTTTATAGCCACTTGTATTTATCACAAAAAATAAATACTCATTCTTCAAAGCATGGAAGGACAGAGCTGCCCGTAGTTGGTAGAGGCTTAGGATGTGTTGCCCACTCTAGTTTCCAGAGACCACTGTCAGATTGGTTAGTCTGGCACTCTGTAAGGGGGACAAAATGTTATTCAACAGACATCACAGTGCTGTTTCCATTAGAAGTTGTAACGTTCTTTATTTCTATTGAATGTTATATGGGGTTTACATCCAACTTCTAATCACAGGTCAAACTAGGAAAAGAAACTGGAAGGATTCCTTGGAGATTAAAAGTGTCTAGTTTTCTTCTCATTAAAAGTATTTGGTTTGACTCCTAAATGTACCAGAATAAATGTTTTGAGATAGAAGATCTGTATGAAAAGTACTTTTATAGGAAACCAAGCTTTAATGCTATATGCCTTTTCTTACAGGAAATTAAAATGCATGACTGACAGTGAAACTGTTGCACCTGACTGGCCTTACTACAAAACCATTGATAGGATCTTATCCAAAGTGACAGACCACAGCGATGTGAAAATGCACGAAAATCAACAACCAGGTCCTTCTACATCGCAGACGGAGGCCTCGCAGTCTCCATCAGCTAAGTCTACCCCTCTGTACTTGCCATACAACCAGTTTACATATGAAGGAAGGGAAGAGTGCTTTGAAGATGAACATTCAGAGAGCTCATCAAGCTTACTTTCTTACAAGCTGAGGTAGCATCTATTTCCCCCCCTTTCTTGTATTGCACAGAATGAACGGGATCCGATATGTAAGGGGACACCCTAGCACATTTTTCTCTAACAGCTGTTGTATCTTTTCTGTAAATCACAAAAGAGATCTGTTCCCCACTCTCAGCCACTTTGCTGAATTAGGGCATTTTCTTTATGAGAGACTGGAAGGAAGTAGGAGGACTGGGCAAAACGTTGCATGATATTGCCAAAACTCAGCATGCATGTCACTCCTCACATGAGTTGGTGTGTTTGTAATAGGAGTATAGGCATGTTCAGGAGAGTCCTGCAGTGCAGTCAGAGATATAACATACTGCTTAGATGATTTTTGGCTTGCTCTAGTTTTGCTTTTGGTACAAGTATAAAATTTCTCTGGCTTCAGCTATTATTAAAACGATGAAAAAATGCAAATTAAATATTTCTGTGGACACTGAAATGCTACTCATGCAGTTTGACAGTACATTGCAACATTTTAAATACAATTGAGAATGGCACTTTTTCAAAGTAAAAGCTAGTTTGAAAATCCAAACATGTGTTTCCTTTTTTGATAAGATTGGAGTTCTGTGGAAGGCAGCTTTTTAACAAAAGGCAGGGTTGTACACTTGATAGAAATTTTAGACTTTACTGGTCTCATTTTTCATCCAGAGTGGTGTGAAATAAGAGTTGATTACAGTTTTCTGGCAGGAATAAAAGTTGATCCTAGAGATCCTTATCATGAGACTGTGAGTCTTTAACTATAACAGTAAAATTATCTGTCAGTTATGCAACTGAGAAGGTGTTGAGCTGGAAGAAGAACCAACCTAACAAGTTTGGATTATTGCTTCCAGGCCTACTCTTGGATGAATAAAACTAGGGTAAATTCCTTCAATCGTTCAAGCAAATAGCCCTTGAATAGCTGATTATTTTTTTTCAACTTTTTTTTGGCAACTGAATATATGTTAGGGTGTGTAATTCTTGAACTGTAGCAATCTTTTTGTTCACGAGCAACAATTTTATTTCATCCTAGTTCACCGTAAGTACCTGATAACCCTGATGAACAATCTGTTTTGATTTTAGGATTTGCAAACTCCATGATCACATTCCTGATGCAATAATTTTTTCGCAATTCACAATTTGATATCCAATAATATTATTTAATATCTAATTAGAAGGTCACTTTTTCACAAACACAAGGTATATTTAGACTGTGTGGTAACACCAGACTTTTAAAAAATGCTGGATGTTAAGTTTCTTCAGCTTAGGAACAACTCCCAGACAACACAGATTTTGTACCATCGAGGAGGACAGGTCACCACACAGGTTTAATTACGGAGTGTAGACAAGCCATCACAGAAATCAAGCTAATCAACCACAAACGGGTACCTATCTCGGGCACACCAGTTGTACATGGACTACCACTCTCATGTAGATGCTTTCATTTACAGCTGAAGTGGACTTCTGCCATTCTAACTGAATTGTTTCCATTATGATCTGGAAAACTTAGGCTGTAACGCATTTTAGCCAGTTTCAGGTTTAGTGTTTTTTTTTTTTTTTTACTTTGTCCAAGGTAATTAACTGTTTAATAAAAAATATTTTAACTTTACTGGGCCAATTCAGAAACAGCAGATCATTTAAATCTAGCCTTTAACGGCACAGGCTGGCTTTGCACTGGCTGTAAGCCTGTAAGGCAGGTAGTGACACTTTGCCCTTGCAGGAGGTCAGGCTGCAGGGCAGCTGTTGTCTGCTAAGGGTGGCTGTGCAACAGGGTTTGGGAGCTGGAGGGATGGTACGTCAGCTGTCAGTGTGTCTGTAATACATTGCTCCATAACTTATCATAGAATCGTAGAATGGTTTGGGTTGGAAGGGACCTTAAAGACCATCTAGTTCCAACCCCCCTGCCATGGGCAGGGACACCTTCCACTAGACCAGGTTGCTCAAAGCCTCATCCAGCCTGGCCTTGAAGATGGCCAGGGAAAATGTAGCCATGCTCTCACAGTCTCTGCACAAAATTGTTTTGCAATAATGTAATATTGTGCATATCATTTAACAGCAAGATATTCACATGTTAAAATACAGGTCTGTTTAAAAAAGAGAAAGCTGAGCAGTAGATACCACTTGAGAGATTGGTGTAACATTTCAGGTGAGCATTGTGATTGGATTGAAAAATAGAAAGCACTTGTGATATTAACTGGGCACCTATCTGGAAGGAGGCAAAGTGGTATTCCAGTAGTCATAGGGGGTTTTGAAAAGCTTGTATGGCATTGAGCTGTTTAGTTTAGTCTGATGAATGAGGGAAGAGTAGGGAAGCCTTTCTTGGCCAGAAGGAAATACAGCGCTTGCTAATGATATCAGATGGGTTAAAATCACTTAGAGCTGCCGTGGTAAGGCAAAGAAGATAATTCTTTTAGAGTTACTAATGGAAAATGATGAATTGAGAAGCAATTTTCAGCTTAAGCAATTAGTGTGTCATCCTGTGTTTGAAAAACACTTTGAAATAGCCAACAAGAGAGAAAAAAATTAGCATGTAAAACTTGGGTCCAAAAGGTACTCAGTTGATCTAAAAGATTCAAAGAAGGAACTAAAGACAGTACTGAGATTTGAAATGAAAAGAACGTTTCAGGTCCTCAATTTCCCTCTCAGTTTTTGTACTTTATGGCTGTGCAAAAAAATATATACATACCTATATGTAAAATATAGATGCATTTTACAGCTGTATTTTTTACAACTGCATGTTTCTATGAAGCAGGCTATACACAGATCTAAGTATGCAAAGTAAGCTTATGCTATGGATTTTTTTCTTTAGTAATAAAAATGATGTTACGACAACAATGTTTAGTGAAAAAGACTGTCAAACTACATTTTTTATTAAATCAACTTTTAAACTTGTGAAAACTTTACTGTTATTCCCTTGAACGCTCAAACACAGCTTTGGCGTGTCAGCTTTGTATTTTCTGTAGTATCCTTGAACTTAGCAGGAGGCTACTTGGCTGTATAAATTACAACTTAAAAAAAAAATTTAATTTAATATTTGCCTTTCATAATAGAGAAAAATGGCAAGATTTACACTTCAATCAATACATAGGCTCTCTCAAGCTAAAAGTAGTTGAGACTATTTCTTCATATTCTATTTGAAATTCTTTGAGTTTGGGAGCTTCTTCCAAAAAACCAAATCTGCTAGTTAGTGATAGTACAATTAACGTGGCATAAAATTAATTTTTTTGTTGCCATTTGCAGGTGAGGAAAGCATTTGGAATTCCCTTTAAGGGGGTGCCTGCTATTTGCTTAGTATTGTTCTAACACTGCTCTTGGGCTTCAAAAACCTTGTATTATACTGCAATGACCATAAAACATCTGACAATCATAGAATTATTCTATTATGGTCAGATAATATAATGCAATGTGGTGGAGTCTTGTACTGCAGCTTAATCTTTGAAAATCAGAATTCCTGACACCACTATAAATTGCCTTCTGTCTAATTGAAAACTATTTTTTCACCCTGTGGACTAATTTATAGTCTTTATTTTCATTGTTAAAGTAATGGCAGAACATAATTATACAGACTGTGAGTATGGTTCAGACTTCATCTGTTCTGCCATTTCTCTTGTACTGAAAGTGGTCATGAAAGGGTTACTTTCATAGATTAATAGACCGTATTAAAACCACCATGTCATCTAGTCTGACTGTAATCTGGTACAGAAGGTTTACACGTTGAGAAAGGGTAAGAATTGGTAACATGAATTAACCAAGACATGAATTGTTTAATAGAAGTACATTAAAACTTGGTGAGGATGGTAATTCAGGAAATAACAGTTTTGGCAAAGCCTTTTATCATTCTGAAATTATGCCATGGCTATTTAAAATCTGAGTGGGCAGCATCTATAAAGAAGTTTGAGCTTTAGGCTATACGCATTATATAGTGCATCTTAACTCATTATGCAGAGTTGTTATCAGAGCAAGATGCTTTGCCCAAGCTCCAAGACATTTTTGTGGTTCTTGTCTACACTTTACTTCCAGGATGAGCCTCACTAATTCCCAAGTGCGTTTGGCTGTATTTGAATGAGCCTAGTTTACTAGAAGATCCAGGTTGCCTGATGTCTCAGTCCTCAAACTCTCTGAAGACCTTTGTGCCACCTCTAATATTAATATTATTTATTTCCAGATAATTGGTAATTATTTTCCATAAAGATACAGGTTGTGGAGATCTACTCAGATCTGTATATAGCTAAAAAAGCACAACCAAGCCAGAAACAAATGTTAGTAGTTAAAAGCCATAAATTCCAGAATCTGATGGTACTGGAGACCCACTTGCCATATAGTGGTCAGAAAGGAAGAATCGTTTCTATGATTTTGTGGAGGTAGTACATTTTGGTAGACAGATTACGCTTTGTATTCAACTCCTGTTTCGTTAATTATTTACACACATTCCTGAAATGAGCCTTATTGGGTGAGTGTTGGCAATCAATCGAAGAACTTTGAACAGTGAATTAAATTGATCTTAGCTAGATGGCAAATACATTTGACACATGCCTAATATCTCACCTAATTATATGTGGAGGTTTGCTTTGTTTCCCCCTGGTCCCCAACGCACGCTGTCATTTCAGCTGGGTGTCCTAGATGAGATGGAATGTTTTGTTTCCCTTGGTTTGTTTCTTTTGAACCTTGCCTGGCTGTTTTGGAGCATAGCATGGAAATAGCTTTACAAGGTCCTGCTTGGAATGTGGTCCCGATGCCAGAGCTCTTCCACACTTATTTGTGTAGTCAGGGGAATACCAGTGTCAATTCTCTTGGAGGTTCCCTGCCCTAGGCACTGGAGGCCCAAGAGTATCAACAGATTGTGTTTGAGGTCCTGGATCTCCTAGACTCCTCTTTCCTCCAGATCTCCAATATCTACCTTCAGAGACCAAGCTTGGCAAAGAGTGGAGATTTTTCTTTGGCAGAGGCTGTGGATGCTGTCAGGATCCATCGTACCCCTGTTTTCACAGAGGTATGCTGCCCAGGAATGCAACATGGAGAATTGGCAACAGGATTGGTGTTTGCTACAGCAAAAATCGATCATTTCTTATGCCTACACACTGCCAAACTACTACTCCTAGCTGTAACTATCTGAGCATACTGATGCTGGTGGGTTAGTTAGTGCCGAACACATATTCCTACCCCTGCTTCCCTCTCGATTTCACGTTATAAAAAGTTATTGACATTACGGAGGTCTCTCTGGCTTGCTACCTAGGAGACCTAGAACTTCTCAAGAAAGATGGCTCAGCCTCTGAGGATACACTTCAGTATTCAAATAACTCCTTCAGGCGTCACTGGACATTTTACATCGTTTCATCTTGCTGAGGGTTCTTTACTCATAAATTAGATTCTTTAGATCCTTCTTTTGTAGGCCCCTTCTCAAGAGCTCTCCTTCAAGAGTTATTCTACAAGAACAGACGATTGTAAATTCCAAGTCCTTACTATGGACTTGTGAGTGGTGATAAAACTCTCTCATCAACAGTCACTATGGCTGGAGAGAAAAGGAGATTGGGAACACCACCAAAGCTAGGGGTGTCTGAAATAAGTATTTCTTTTCAATTAAGGCTGTCTAATTATCCAGTCTTGTTTGTTAATTGTAAACAAACATGGAGGGTACTTAGGAGACCTTGAAGAATCCTTGTGCCTTGGCTTTTTGGGGGACTTCTCTGTGCTGAAATCCGTTGTTGAGTAAGCACTTGTCAGCAGATAACTTTCTCAGTTACTAGCAGACCGCAGGTACTGCTGATACAGTTCCCTAGGTAGCTGCCACCACCACCAGCTGTTTTGCCTCTGCTCTCTGGAGCTGTGCAAGACAGCTATTGTCTTGGACCTATGGTTACATGTCTTACAGGTTCTGGATGCACCACATTGGTTTACTGAAAAACTGATAAAATCCTGTACAGACTTCAGGACAACACTTCAAAGAGGTTTTTTTTTTCCTTCTCTTAAAAATAAGGCTTACTTTAAAACCAAAAGCCTTATTTTAAAACCAAATGGCAGCCACAATTGCCAAGAAAGTCACACAATACTCAGTGCAGTTCAGTACTGTTGGCATACCTCAGATTTTCTCTCATTCCTGATTAAGGACTATTCTCACCAGGCCTTACTTTGACAAGACACAAGCCCCCTTGTGTCTCTAGGAGCCAGTTCTTGTTTCAGACAAAAGGTCTTACTATAGCTATTTTCTAGGATTGTATAGGGAAGAGGATAGAGATTCATTGAGCTTTCAATAATTTTATCCTCTGTGAAGACAAGTTTAAATTTAAAAAGTGACTTTGGCTAAAATAATACTGTAATTTCAGAAATTTCTTGCTCTCCCTACTAGAAAGCATGAATTCTTTGTGAGTGCAGTGATGGGAACCTTGGAATAACAGATTAGGTGTTGTCTTTAGACCACTGTGGTCCTTTTCCACTTGCTTGACCTCTTTGAGAACCCCATTTAACATAATTCCTGCCCTTAGAGTTAATGGGAGCAAACAGAATTTGCTGTCAGCCATGACCCATTCTTGCAGGATTGTCTGGCTGTGATTATCTCAGTGATCAGCTGCAAGCTTGACCCACAGTTTGAACAGAGAGGCATGTATTTATTTTATTTTATGCACATTTATTTGATGTTCAAAATAAAATATGATATATAGAATCTGCACAGGTGAGTTTATTTTGTATAACTTCCAAAATTTTGTTTAGCATGCAGATGCCTTCGCTTTTCCCTTAGCATCACTGTAGCAGTGTAATGGTGATAAAGCCCTTTGAATAGTAGAAGTGTCCTGGTTTAGGCCCAGAGAGCAACAAAAGCACCATGCGGCTGCTCACTCACTCCCCCCTGTGGCCCCTCCCCTGCTACCGCCCCAACCCAACAAGTAACTTTAAATTCTTAGATAATCTGAAAGCCAGTGGTCTTTGTTCACCATGTTAGTGTACTTTTATAACAGGGGGACAGCACATTTGAATGACTAAACAGTACTCAGTTTCCCTCAAGACCAATTCTGATTTTTTTCTCTAAGATTTTAATAGCATTTAATTTAATCCACTTGGATTTTTTTTCATAGACCTCACCCTTTTTGTGCTGGGTCATTGCACTCTTAAATGTCAAGGGGCTTGTGTCATTTTGTTATATTTGCATTAAGTCTTTCAGGTGCTTAGGACGGTTTATTTCTCTTGCTGAGAGATCTGAATGTCACAGTCACTGTTACACAAAGCTTGTCAAGCAGGAGAAGAACATGAATGAAATTATGATATAGATCGGACACAGCTGAGTGACCTCCTTCCCCACACCCCTTCTTCACGTTAATAAAAAGATATTCCTCAAAAGTTCAAGTTATCTTTATTCAAGGATGTCTTGAAATCTGCAAGGTGTTGACATGGCATACTGCTCACAACTGTGTATCTCATTATTGCATTTCACCGTGTTTGGCAGAACATGACTGAGATCGCTGTTTGTCTGAAGGGACTTCAAGGCCCATCGTCAGATAGCTTTGATGTTGGGGACTCCAGTCTCGAGTCACAAAAAGTGCAAATGAACATGTGGACTGTCACTTTACGTTAGAAAAGAAGATATCCAGCTGTAACTGGGGGTTTTTAGGATGTGTAGCTCACTTGCACATTTGCCTTCTACTTGCCTCTCCTCCTCCTTCACAATTCAGTACGCATCCTTCTTAGATTACAGGTTCAAAGAAACAGATCTATGTGTGTGTGTGCTATCTCGTATGCTGTGCAGGCTGGTTTTGAACTGTGTTGCACTGTCACCCCAAGTTAGTACAGCTGCCATGTGAACTACACATCTTCGGAGCACTGTCTTTTTTGCTAGGTTTATCTCTTTCTTCTAAAAAAGAAACTCAGCATGATGCAGCGTAGAGGAAATTCTTAAAATATTACCCCAACTGCACATGGCAATTCTGCAGATTTCAGATGAGGATGTGCAGTGTGATACGTGTCTAACTTCTGTATCCTGAGAGAGCTCAGAGGTGTGTGGTTCCAGGAACATCAGTATGACAGGGCACATAGACAGCCTGGGATTCGGCAATCTGGTGTTCTCTCTTTTTGAATTTCGAAGAACTTTTTAAAAATGCAAAGAGCAATTAATTGCTATATCGAATACAGAGTCTTGCCTTTATGTTTTGGTGAAAACAAACCCATAGCTAGAGGCTTATAGTGTGCTTGAAATTTTCGTTAAATCTTGGGAATTTGAAGAGAAGTATGGTTTGTTTTGTTAGCCAT
Source organism: Eurypyga helias (assembly GCF_000690775.1). NCBI lineage: Eukaryota > Metazoa > Chordata > Aves > Eurypygiformes > Eurypygidae > Eurypyga > Eurypyga helias. The sequence goes on along the minus strand of NW_010248091.1, from coordinate 12,227 downwards.
CCTACTTGATAGAACTTATCATTAACCTAAACAGGAGAAGAAGGTAGCCATCATATCCTGCATTGTGACAAATATATTTAATTAAAAAAAAATCTTTTTTGAATTGGCAAATGCCCCTAAAAGCAAATGTGAAACGTGCTCAATGTGTGACCTGTAAGAAAAGAGGGACTCTTGTAAGCAGTATCCTGCTAAACGTTTTCATTTATAGGGTTCTGTGATGGAATATATAAATAAGTGGTCAGTGCAACTGGTGTATCTCGGTGCAAGAGCAAATTCTGAGACTAGTATGCTGTAGCAGGATCAGCCTTGCTGATGCGGTACTTCAAAAAAAGAGCTGTAACTTGCCACCGGACGTAAGTGCAGCGCCTTCTCTGGATAGGATGGCTACTGCAGCTTTAGGATTGGAGTTTTAACGGCCTGATGAGCAAAATGTCTCTCCCAGTACAGTTTATAAATTCAATATGTAAGAAATGGCAAGATAAAAAAAAAAAAAAAGAACATTATGCCTCGTGTTCTGCAGGGAAAATTCTCATGAAAAAGAGATTTAAAATCTCTTTTTTTTACAGTCTGTAACACTATGCAATAATACAGTAAATGCTTATGTTTTGGCATGAACTTGAGAGGGAATTTATTGGAGAACACAGAAGGGTTTTAAAATAGGACTAGGTTGTACCTTGGCCAAGAATGTAGTATAGAATATTAGATTCCAATATAGTTTTTTTTACAAATCAGTTTAATTGTTAACAAATATTTGCATTTCAGAGCTGAAGAAAGACCAGTTAAGAAGAGAAAAATGCAAAGCTGCAGCTTCCAAAAGAAGAAGCTAAAATTAATGGAGGCCATGTTGGAAGAACAAAAGAAGTTGAGTAGAGCTATGGAAGAAACCTGTAGAGAAGTGCGCAGGATTCTGGATCAGCAAAACATCATTCAAGTTCAAAGCTTACAGTTACAGGAGAGAATGATGAATCTACTGGAGAAAATGATCTCCAAATCTAATGTGTAGTTTCCTTCGTGAATGCCTCTGAGATTAATATTGGTATTATAGATATCCCTTTATTGCACACCATATGTGTGTCTGTTGCCCTATTCCCAGGTTTTCCATGGAAATTAAAACCTTAGTGTAATCTTAGTTAAGCAAAGAGAACAGATAATGCAGGGTGAGAGCTATCCAGTATGAGAAAATTAGTGCAATATATGCTTAAGTTGAATTATTTTTATACGGAAAGGTTAAGGGATGACTAGCTCTGGGAACTTCAGTACTGTTTATGCCTAGGTCAGGTATTGTTTTACAAACAGTGGCATTGTATATTGCTTCCCATCAAGGACTATAGCTTGACCTGTTGTAGGAGAATGAAACAGTGCATTTCTAAATATGGTAATTGCATCTTGAGTTTCTGATGATTAAACCCTGTTTTGAAACATATGCCGTGATTGTACAAGTGACCTGTGGTTCTTGTGAAGAGCTAGTTGGGACCATGAGATACATAATTTTTAAACACCATGCCTGATAGGAATAGCACTCTAAAATTAGGGTTAAAATAGTCTATTCAAATACACTTTTGATATAAAAAGTAAACCCCCAAACCACCTTACTATATACTGAATACTAAAATGTATAGAAGATACTTGAAGTTGCTTTTGATATTAAATGTTTAATTTTTTTCATTATTAACTGGAATCTGTTGACTTAATGAAGAACCAGCAATGAAAACTCATTTATTCTCTATCACGAAAGAAATCTATTGTACTGTGTGTATATACATATATATATATAATCTATCAAATGAAATAAAGAAAAAGAAGAAACTTATTTATTATTACTGGGCAGATACTATGCTTTGGGACAGTGAAAAAGACTGGTAGAGAGAACCACGGTCAGAGGTTTTTAATTCTTAATTGCAGTGTAAAGACCTTCTATACTGTTGCCCGAAACACAGAGATGGCAGTCATGAAGAACAATCGACACCTCTGCAGTTGTATTTGCTGGTGGCACAACCTGGGTAGGCAATTAGTTGTAAGGTGTGGTCTGTAAGGCAGATCAACATTGATACACCACAAGAGGGAGCCGGAGGCATAAGGGATTGTATTTCAGTCGTTAAATGTTTGATTCTTCAGTGAAATATGGCATTGGAATAACTTTTAATTCAAAAATTCATCAGCTGAATTTCCTATACACCATTTCTTTTTGTGTTCTCCTTGAAAAACGTACTTCTGCTGCTTTCACTCCATGTGCAAGACTGAAGGTCAGAATCTGATACAGAAAGGTAGAAAGTACAGAATTAATGTTAGTGCTAGGAACTCAGGCCATTTTCCATTCTCACTCTTAATAATGTCCCTTCTTGAAACTTTGGTTTTGAGGGTGTTTGCATTTTCCTATATAATTTAATGTAGTGTTGCCTAAGCTAATGTTAGCTAAATTATTTTATAGCCCAGACCCAACCAATTAATCTGTATTTATGCTTGGTGAACAGGGTAAATTAAAAGTAAATTAAAAATATGTGAAAGTATTTCTTAGAAGATCCTGCAGGTATGAAACTAAGAACGATTAAGTATGTAAATGTGGCCCATTCCTCAGAGTTTAATTCATGATAACAGGGTAATGCATATGTAGCACAAGAGTGAACCTGCAGAAAATGGTGGCTGCCAAAAGTATAAATGAAATGACTTTCCTTCACTTTACTACAGTGATTGGAAAAATGGCAAGTGTCTGGTGTGATCCTGCAAAGATAGCTGTATCCAGGTTACAGCACTTCCTGACACTTGTTTACAGTAAGATAGAAAGAAACTCTCCCGACTCCACAGGAATTAATATTTACTGATACTATCTACTGGAACCTTTTAGCAATTAAATCCAATTAATGAGAAGTATCAATGGTAGCATATCTGAACTTTGTACCACAGAGTAGGTAGCTCCTCTCCTTACACACTATGAGAATTATAACTCTAGAGCTGTAGGAACACAGAAATGGAGGAAATCCACTGATTCCTTGCCTGCTACCAGAAGCAGCCATGCCATATAATCCCTTTTGTAAACATGTGGACTTGTGTCTTAAGGTGAATTAGGTGTGTTGTCCCCAGAACGGTAAGAAGACCTGCATTACAGATGGGTAAACTGCAATTTAGAAGATTGCTCCTACAATTATTCCTGGTCAATTTCTGCCAATTTCTTCTTGTATGAACACTGTGATTTTGCTGTTTTCTGTAGTATTTATTCTTGAGGGTCAGAGGTTGTGTCCCATGCAGCCCTTCGGAAGAACACCACTATCTCATAAGGTAGGGATTATTCGGATGACTGTTTTGCTAATTTTTCTCTTTCAGTTCATCCTTTTTAAAGATGAATGACCGGAATGATATACAGCAGACTCTGAACATTGTCTTACATAACTGCATGAAATTAAGTGGCATTTCCTTGGAGGTTGCGAGATTTTATTTCTATATAAAACATAAATTTTTTAGTAGCTAAATTTAGAAGTTCAGTAGTAAAGCCTCATCTCTTTAACAAAAGGCTTTATTCCCATCCTTCCAGATTACCTGTGTTCTAGCCCTATGTTCGTCCAGAGAGTGAGCACAGCACTGCTGCAAACAAATATAACTAGTTTCGTGTATGACAGAATTCTTCTAATGCTCTTTCTGACAACAGATTGAAAATTCCCTACCTACTCATAGTTTATTTTTGCTGCTGTTTCGTTTGTTTTAGTAAAGACTGAACATTTACATGAAAAAAAAGGTTGACTAATTTTTCTGTTTGGATTTTTATTTTTAAGGTAGGCACAGATTTCTCATCTATATGGGGCAGTTAGCTGCAGGTGAAGATACCTGAATGTTTGAGATACTCACATTAATTATAACTTGAAAGACCTGCCTAAAATGAAATTGCTGGGTAGAATTCCTGGTGTTGCAATACTGAGACACTGCTGCTGTATCTGTATGAGTAGGGAGTTTAGAGTGTAGGAAGTATTGAAGGAGAGCTGGTCAGGGGTTACTCAAGTTTATCATTGTAACTATGATATTAAAGGAATTCCCTCGTGGCTTCTAGGAGTGTGATCAACAAATAAAGTGTAGCACGGGAAAACAAATTTCTTATTTTCAGGGCAGTAACAAGGTCAACACAGTATGATACCACTTTCACTAAATGAAGCGCCTGCATTACGTATACACACACAGAAGGTGCAAATGGAAAAAATAAATAGGGGAGGAAATACACTGCCTGGAGGCAGGTGACTTTGAAAGTGATGTAAAAATAGAATGCAAAGGAACCTGAGGAAGCAGATGAGAAAATGAGACATTGAGAAACATCCAAGCAACTGAGGAGAAGCAGATTGTGATGAAAGGAAAGATGGGAGAAAAAATATGTTGGGCAAAGTAAATGCCTCCAAATAAAGCTACTAATTACAGGGAAGAAAAAGAACACCACATTTTAAAAGATGGGAAAGTGAAAATGGAAGAAAAAAACATAACATTGAAGGAGAAAAGTTATGTTATGAAGGGCTAATACTAGTGAAATTTTGTGTATTTTGAATAAACAGACCCTACAGATAACTTGGTTACATTACAAATAGCATACAGCAAGTAGTGGCTTCCTTCCCCCCCAGAGGAAAATAAGTCTCTGGACAAGTATTTTGAAGCAAAAATATTTTTCACAGCTAGAGAAGTTAAAACTTTGTAAGAGGATCCCATTATAATTAAACAGCTTTTTCTCATGTTGGTAGTAACAATTTGCTGGTTAAAATAGTTTATAATTTTTTTTTTTTTTGCCTTGACTTCAAATGGGAGAATCATTTTAAGATTTCAGTTTATTTCAGGCCTTGCCAAGTTTAAGTTATCCGTAAAAGCAGCCAATACATTTATGGACATGGAATGTCTTTTATCAATTTCTCCATAAACGGCTATCTCTCAAAGTACAAAACCAGCAGCAAAACACACATAGAGGATTTTAAAATTATTTTCCCAGGTTCAGTCTGCCCAATTCACTACAGGCAAAAAGAGCTTACAACTCTGTAGACTTACCCTAGGTTGACAGCCTGGTTCTGTGAATAATCTCTTGTACTAAAGTTAATGGGACTACTCAGATGAGTAATTTTATTGAACTGTGTATGTCTATGTTTGCAGGATCAGTTCCTATGCTGATAATGTAATGTGAAAGGCAAATTTGAATACAAAATTTAGGAACATTTGGTGGTGTTATGTCAGCAAGTAAATAGTAACCATCTGGTCTCTAGATTGCTAATCTATTTCCCTTGATTTTATGGGTAGCATACTTCCTGTGTGTGCAAGCTTGAGAGTACATCATTAAACTTTGTATTGATCTGTTTTAGTGTTTTAACAGAAACACTTAAATTACTTTGCCATTTCTGGGGTGAAATTTTGGTTTTATGCATAATTTTTCTGATTGGAAATTTTTCATTCTCCTACAGCTTATTTCAAGGTGTTTTATTGAAACACATTTCTAATAAGGATGAATAATTTCAGGTATGTGCTTTGAAAAACAGATCAGTCATCTGCAGTGAATGACATCCAGTTATCTGGAGATGACTAATTACTACAGATAAGACCTCGGTTTGATTCTAGTTGAAAGTTATGTCTTTGTAAAATATTTGCAGTGTAGTTCAGGGTGTTGCTTGTATTCCAAATCTCTTGTTCAGTACTAAAATATTTCTTTTAAAGCAGCTCATATAAAAATACCTTTCAAAGTAGCTGCCTTCAGTCATCTGAAAATGAATCCTTTTATAATTCTGTTTTCTTAAACTGTGCTTCTTCCATCAGGTTCTAAGAATTTGGGAAATAACTCTTAAAACGTTTGATGTTACACCATGGATATCTGAATTTGGGTTTGTGAATGCGTTGGTAACTTTTCAACGGAAGCCTAACTTCCTGACTGTATGTTGTTATCTTAGGGGTAAGTTCTGGATTGCAAGAAAAAAATTGAATTGGTGCATATTATTAAAGGTATAAAATTTGCTACATACTTAAAAGTTGAGAAGTACTTATCACAGCTTGAGGAAGGCTTGTTTCATTGAGGGAAGCTATAGGAATATCAATTTTCTATGAACTGCAAAGTAAACATATTTAGAAAATTAATTAAAACTACTTTAAAAACTCTCCATGATCCTCACTCTTCCCCCTACAGGTTTAACCATAATTTATCTTTAATTCAATATAATTAGATCAAATGCAATCTCCTTCATGGATGCATAAAACCTTGCCCACATGAGCTTGTGTTAACTATAATGGTAAACTTATATGGACAAGATTTTATATCCTTCTTTTTCAGTTATCTTAGCTTGGAACTTTACTAGATGAAGATGAAATACACTACTGTTAAATCTTTCACAAGAATAGAACTGTCCACATGGGGTTTAAACCTACATCTCATTTTCATTCAAGGATTTAAACCTCTTCAGAGCTGGTTCACAATGGTTAACACTCAGTGAAAACTATGACTGAATTTCACCACAGTAGAAATGGCATAATACAGATTACACCAGAAATTATGCATTCGTTTCATGTTTCCTTGCTGGCAAGAACTTCTTGTGACTTGGCTTATGCATTCTCATGTGAATAAGCCATGACTTTGTTTTAGGAAGGTGGTTAAAGAAGGTACAACATACACTGAAGAATTTATTCTTAAGTAGACTTTCCTTCTGTGTGACTATCTGACTGTACGTTTTCGTTTCTGCAATGAGCAACTCCATGCAGCGCCCCACGAGCACTGTAGGTGCTCATCCATCTATGGAAGAGTACCAGTATCTTTAGTTGAAGACAACCCATGTGCTGAGACATCAGGAATGGCACAGTGCCTAGTGAAGGCTTAAATTGCCTGAACACTGGTGTAGCATTCCTCAGAGCTAGAATAAAATTCCTCTCTGATAGTCCTTATAGTCAGTCAGTTTCCAGATATAGCTATGCCTCTGAACCTCTTTGCTGGAGACATAGCTAAGTCTTGTAATCTTCCTTTGCTCACTCCAAATAAAAAGAAACTATACACGATGTGTAAGGTGTGTGGTTCAGGTTCAGCCTGAGGAACAATATGCGTTATGGAAAAAATGTATAGGCTAAGTTTCTATTTCAGATGCAATTCGTATGTTATGCCAGGCAATCACGTGGAGTAAACCAATTATCAAGGAAAGGATGTTTATGGAGGATTACCAGGATTTCAACAGGAACTGCCTGGATCACCTGGGTTATGAAACAGCCACCACAAAGGTTGTGGCCTTGGAAGAGGAAGTTGGCGGCCACAAGCTTAAATCAGTCAACATTCAACCTTTATCATGGAATAGAAATTTTAGTAGGAGGCAAGACCTTAACCTAGTTCTGAGAGAAACCTTAAGAAGCAATGGCGAGGGTACTGAGAAGACTTCCACACATGCTGTCAGGGCCAAAATGACTCTTAACAAATGCACTTAACGGAGAAATCCATTTCTTTTCATTCCAAAAGGTCATTTAGAACAACTGCAAGGCTAGCCTTAAATGAAATCAATGTTTTGGTGGAACACAAATAAATTATTCCACCATGTAGGCATATCTTAATGAGTTTTTATACTAACAGTCATGATGATTTTTACCCAGAATAAGCAGGCATCTTCTAATCTTAAAAGCCATTCAGAATCTAGTTATGAGGTGGAGGAAGATTAAGTCAGCCAGAGTTATATCAGACTTGGGGGCCAGGGCAGAATCCTGTCATTCTGCGTTACTAGGTGTGGAAGCTATTAGCATAAAAATCACCTCTGCCAGGGTGGACCTAAATGTCACTGCGGTTATGTCATGCCTTTTCAGCCGAACTTCAGAAGAAGAGACTACCAGAAGCAGAGCAGTGCCTCTGGCAGGGATCCTAAAGACAGACTGAATCTGGTCCAGAAGGACCTTCTGTTTTCTCCAAAGTTTGGAGATGAAAAGCTTGAATGAGGAAATGGGAAAATGCTTGGACCCGACTTAGTCACATCCTACGTGGAGAGGTGGTAAAATGTGTTCTCTGATTCCAGGGTTAACTACTGGGAGTAGAGGATCCCTTCTCTTCACTTTAATGCTGTAGTTTGTCCTGGAGCCAGGGTCTTTTATCAGGGGACTTATGTTAAATAGGAATATGCAAAGTCACTTTGTCTATTACTCATGTCACCTCTTCAGTGCCTCAGGCTCTTGGTTTCACTCAGTTTCTTTTCATGGGATCAAGTGTGAACTTGGAGAACTCCTGGCATGTTTTTTTCTGAGATTCAGGAATACCAGTGACACTTTCATACTGCTAATTGTGTCTCATCATCTAGAAAATGTGCATAGCAATGAACAGCCAGCAGAGTCCTGATGTCACCCTTGTATGGTGTGTGAACCTGAGAGCCACACTGAAAATGGCTTTAAAGAAGAAAAAAAAGGGAGAGAGGAGTAGAGCACCAGGAGATATCACTTATGATCCTAATTCCATTTGCTGGTTAAATGCAAGTTTAGATCTTGCTTGCCCTGAGAAGCTATTGCTGTATACAATGAGAATGATTTTTTGGCATGGTATTAGAGTCCCAAGGAGTACCTCCCTGAGATAATCCTTCTCCTTACGGCACCAAAAATATACAGTGCTTCTTTGGAACATGAAAATTCAGCTGCTAGACTATACACATTTTTAATCCCAGTGGGACTGAAGACACTGCCTAAATGAGCCCAACGGGACAGAAGACACAGCTGAAATGGAACAGCAAGGCCATGGTAGGTTAATTAGTCAGGTAATTTTGAATTGCAATATTAAAGCTCCAAGTCTTCAAGAAAAAAACCCTAAACCAATAAACCCTTCAGTGGTGGCTCAGAGAGATCATTTCAGAACAAAGCATAGAAGGAAATGATTTTTTTATCTTTTTTTTCATATACATGTATTAACAATATTAGAAGGTGTCCATGACACTATGAAATTAAACATGTAAAATCATTCCAGCTTAGTAGGGTATTCCTTGGGAACTGAGGAATTCAAGGTATACACTATTTGCCCACAAGAAATGGTGGGGTAGAGGTATCTGTGCTTCCACTGACACCAGTAAGGCCAAATCAAATTCTTGGGTCTCCAGGTCTTGGCAGAGGTATTTAAGGTATGCTTGCATACTTAAAGTAGTGTACATATTAGGATTGCTCATCAGCATTGGAAGTTTAACATGACACCAACTTTAATCGTATATGGTCACAGGTAAGGGAAGAAAAATGGAGATCAGTGAGCAATGTGGTTGAATTGTGGTTTCAATTTTTATATACAACAAAATGCTTAACTTGATTTATGTTAGTGAATTTGGGGGTATGCTTGCATACTTAAAGTAGTGTACATATTAGGATTGCTCATCAGCATTGGAAGTTTAACATGACACCAACTTTAATCGTATATGGTCACAGGTAAGGGAAGAAAAATGGAGATCAGTGAGCAATGTGGTTGAATTGTGGTTTCAATTTTTATATACAACAAAATGCTTAACTTGATTTATGTTAGTGAATTTGGGAAAATAAATATAGCACATTCTATTGTTAGGGAAATAATATTTGCTTAAGATACTAAATAATTTTATTTATATTGCAGTGCTGTCCAAAGGAGCAGTCAGGGCCATGGCCTAGCTGTGACTGTTTTCACACAGAGAAAGATGTTGCAGACTGTTAACCTTCTAAACCTTCCATTTTGCAAATGGTACCATTCACATATTTAAGAGTAAGTGCACACAAGACTCTTTCAACATAGAAACAATTTAACTATATTTTAATGTTTAAATATATTAAATAAATTATTTATTTAATGTTTAATTAAGTTATTTTAATGTTTAATTAAGTAACATAGCTGTTAAGGACACAATTACAAAGCTAATTGTGTCTAATGCACAAAGTACATAGAACAATCCTTTTACGTCTAAATAGGATTTGAGCAGATCTGTCCTCTATTGGCCAGTCAAGATTTAACAAGATCAGCATCCCTGGTTAGTTCTACTACTTCTCAACTCCTTGTAAAGGTTTTCTTTTACATCGCTATGCTAGGGTGGGAAACACTGTCACCCAAACCAAAATGCATTTATACAAAAATATTTTCTTCCTTCTCCCACTGCCAAGAGTGTCTCCCACTAGGGAGAAGACTATGTTGAAAATAAAGGAAAAGGTATTTCTAAAGATTACATTAACTAGTAAACCAATGTAGATATTGATGGCTATGTGTTCATCCTGCAGTCCCTCAGTGTGGAAAACACAATTTTCACTGATCCTTTGCATTGGACTCTGATGGCTAACAGAAGGAGGGCCAGCTTTTGGAATGTCAGAAATAAGTTCTCTAATGAGTATTTTCCTCCCAACTACATATTAACTGGCCAATACTAACTATAATGTATATGACACATAATCTTTCCCAACATTCAGAACAAAATTAAGCTAGGAAAATTGGAATGAAGTTTGTATACAGTAGAAGCATTTAATGTTGACAATTATATACCATTTTATTATTTTGGACATGCTGAAAACATTAAATGAGAAAACTGACATTTATGTGAGGATATTTCTGTATGTCTAAAATAAAACCTTTCTGGAGTAATCAACACTTTCATTCCTTTAACCAAGGTAATTAACCAACAGTAATTAAAACCACAGACTTCACATCAGACGCTGGACTAAGTTTATTTTCTGACTTCTCATCTGGTGTTTCTGACAGCGATAATCACAATCCATTACAGTATGCGTTGTAAACCTCTCCAGATGAGATCTGACAAGCTGTTTGCGACAGCCACCCCCGGTGTGATTGAGATGTCTGTGCACCCAACGTTAAGCTACTTAGGCTCATAAGCCAAAGCTTTTACAGCCCAAAAGCCACAAATCCTTATCACTTTGTTTCACACCCTTTCTTCCTTTATTGTCTCCAACAGTAGTGAAACCAGTAAGAAAAGTTACAGCTGTGCAGTCAGACTAATCACATACTCCTCTGCTATTACAAAAGTTTATGAGTTCTGTTTACTATCACAAATAGGACAGGTTTAGTATCTGTGGAAGAGGTAATCTGACACTGCCATGGAGTAATTATTTTATAGTTACTAAATGCTGACACCACTTCTAGAATCCCTCCTCTTTGAAACAAATGAAAGCGTAATTTCTTTGTATTAACTTCATAAAGACTCAATGGGACACCTGCGGATACCTTTGTGGAATAGTTATAATTCCCCTTTACTCCTCACTTTCAAAGAGATTTTCTTGTTACACTTGTTTACAAGGTCAGACATGGCTGACCAATTGTGCCTTCTGTAGACAAGGAGGCAGTGCAAGTCAATGCTAGATCTGTTGAGGTAGCATGGGCAACAGAAATAGCGGCAAAAGACACATAGTCTCGACAACCACGTATGGAAGTAGGAAATAATTGGTCTATTAAGAGACAGCAACCCAAACCAACACCTTTTGTTTGTGGAACGCAAACCTTATCCTTGTGAAATCTCCTCAGTCAAAGCGATAACTACTGCAAATTTAGATCATTAGCCTATTTTTAAAAATTATTGTACCACACTTGAAAGAATCAATCACATCTGAGGTTTAAAAAAAGAAAACTGACTGATTGATTTTATGTTTCAAAGTTTTAGCCTCCCTAAATGATCAATAATTATTGTTCCAGGACACAGTATGTCTGGAGAAGTTAGGAGGTCTGTCATCTTGTAATTTTACATTGATCTGCCATGATATCATCTGTGAGGATGAAGAAAAGAAATAATGCTTATTTTATTCAGTTATTTCCCCCTTCAGAAGCTTTCCCTGTAAAACTTGGTGAGACAGGTAACGAAATTGGGATTTATCTTGATCGGAAATGTTTCATGTTGGTAGAAGTCTCCTTGGGATGGACAGAAAAAGATAAAAACCATCAGAATGAGAATGTAAAGGTAAGTGTGGAGGAGCAGGATCCTCTATTTTTCCAGAGCGCTTTTTCTTTTGGCCTGTGTTTTTGGTTTTCTGAAGACTCCAGTATACTGTAAACATTTCAGAAAGTGAAGGAGATATGAGGAAAAAAATGTCCCATGCTGGATAAAAACTAATGTACTGAAGTTAAAACAACCAGCCACAGTTTTAAAATTAAAAATTTCTTACAGACCTAATACCAGCAGTGAGATGCAGGACATATATCCTGTTCTGGAGATTGAAAAAGACTTAAGGTAAGCACTGTCCTTCAGCTTGTGGCTGGTAGGTTCAGTTTCATTTTGGGTTCCAGTGCACAGAGAGACTGAAATGCACTCTATGGGAAGGGATGCCATCCAGAG
>NW_010248090.1:17225-32971 GCF_000690775.1 Eurypyga helias | reverse complement strand
GCTAGCCGGAGTTAAACCACGCCAGGTGGGATATCTAATTTGTCCAGGGATGTCATGGAAGCTTCATCATCAAATGTTTATAAGAGCCAGTTGGATCAAGGCTGTCTGTTAGGAGTTACAGATGATCGTGCTTTGAGAGGCAGGGGTGACGCTCCAGATATTTAAATCTTTTCTCTTTTTTTTTTTTTTTTTCAGACATTGCAGTTACTGAGTGTAATGACTCAGTCTAAAAAGAGAAAATGGGACTATCCAGAGGGGCAGAGAAACCCTCTGATCTTAACATTCATGCCCTTAGTTTTCTGTATTCCCCCAGTAACTTAATGTGCCATGATTTTGTCAGTAGCTTAGCTTATTAAAAAAACATATACAAGTTCTGTCAAACTTCTCTGCCTCACTGTCCACAAGCTTCAGTGATGAGAAGATGAGAACAATAATACAAGTACTAATCTATACACAGAACAGGTATAAAACTTGCCATGGGTCACACCTAAGCCATGAAAATAAGGTTAAAATGTAAAATCCAATGAGCTATGAAACATCCAAGCATTTTTCCCTCCCTACTGTTCCTAAATCCTGGGAAACATGAATCAAGCTTATAAGGCAAGATTCCATAATAATCTAGATGGACAGTTAGAAAATTAAACCTATTTTATAGCACTGTCATGACTTGGACTCATTTTTACATTCCTTAAAACAAATGAGTTTCCAAAATCATAGAATCATACAATCATTTCAGTTGGAAGGGATCTTTCAAAGCCACGTAAGCCAACCGCAAAATTGATACAGTAAATTAATATGTCAATAAAAAGAAAAAATAGCCTGAATTTTCTGAAAGGGCAGGAAATCCAACCTAAACCATACTATAATTCTATGATTCTATGAAATCTGCTTTCTGACCATTTCTTTTGTGGATGATACAAGGAAAAACTCCTTTTTCAGAATGATAAAATAAAAATGTATATTTTAACTGATGATACATTTCTCCAAACAAACTAACAGCAATCAGAAGCCGTCCTTGATTTTTTTTCTTCCTCTTTGGGTGAACTATGAACTAAGTGCATTTCAAGATAAACCAATCAGCTAAGGCTTTTCCTTGTCTGTTATAGGTTGCTTACTAGACTGAACAGCCTAACATCTTTCGAGATAAAAAACCTTTTTCTAAGGCACTCATACAAGTAATATGTTCAGCCAGAGTGACCAATTTAAGTTGCTTGAATTTTGAAGATGAAGTCCATTCAACAAGGTGTTTGTCACTGAGAAAAAGGCAGAGAATTATAGATGAGACAGCTCTAAACTGTAAAACCTCATCTCCTAGGTACTTAGTTCAAGGCTGTTGGTGAATCTGAAGAATTGGAAGGGGGGGTGCATTTTCACATGTAACTCATTCTTTGACATTTTCCATCTGGTGACTTAGTTATTTCTTTCCTGAAGCATGAAGCTCAGCACAAACCTGGTTTAGTAGTCCCAAAGCACATTATGAGGCCCGTAAGTTTACTTACACTGAACAGGAAAATAAAGTTAATAATTTAGGGCTGCCACTTCTACTCCAGGAACCAGGTATCTGGAAGCCAGGCCCCTCTACACCTGTGGATCTAGACAGATTCAGCCTACATAAACGAAATCACCTTCAAAGCCTTCAGATAGGATCTTATCTGTCCTTAGACTCCTTCTGCAGCTGCCAGACATGCACCAATCAGTTTCTGCAGGTGTTTGCATATTCATTTTAAAGAGAGAGAAGAGCTGTCGAGTAGCTAGCCAACTAAGATATCTCAAAACTTTGACCTAAACATTCTGCAGAGCAGAGAAGCAAGTCTCATGGTTTACAACACACAGGAAGCTAAACAGTCAACCAAGTGTAATCAAAATCCTTAATTCTGCCATGAGCAACAGGTGAAGTTTTACAGAGCACCATAAGTTACAAACAGCTGTCAGCATGGTTGGGAGAAATGGTAGATGTGTAAAAGTTCCTATTCACCTGTTTGTTCCATAACTTTTACAAAATCACTCCTTGATGTACTTTTCTGTGTGTTTTCCTCTTGAACTCTTGGGCCAGCCATACTGCCAGAAATCACATTTCGACTGTAAAGAGTCACTGTTATTTGAGATAAGGAGTTATGTTACTTGAGATAGTCAACCTAGATTGTGTGAAGGAATGAGGGGAACACACTCTTGTGGAAGACTGTTTTGCTGATGCTGGACTTCTGTGGTCCTTAGAACAGAATCAAAGCTATTTAATGATGACCAAGGATTTGGTCCTGAGAAGCTTTATTCAACAACCCTCACGTCAAAGAGTAGCCCTACCGAAATTAAGAATTGTCTTCATGAACATCCTTGCAGGAGCAGTACAGCACAGCAGCAAAACCTTTTCGTGGACAAGCAAGTTAATCAAAGGCTGACTGGACCTCTGTCTCAGATCCAACTGACTCCATCAGAATTTCGATAATGTACATAGAAATTTTAAGTTCTGCTTTACAGAGCTGCTGGGCATCCAGGGTCCGGCTGAAATCCATGAGAATGACAGGAGTCGAGATCTCTGAAAATTCAGCAGTTCACATGGAGAAAAACCTCATATGGGAGAAAAATGGAAGCCAACATTCTGCTGATCTAGGTAAAATAATTGTTGTGGAGGTACTCCCAGGCTCTCAAAAACAGGTCATTCTTGCAGTCACATAACAAACCTGAACCCATTTTGTCACTGGCACCCAAGTATCCTAAACATATTGGGTGTCGTCCTGGATACATCAGGTCCATATGTATGTGCAAGTTCAGTCAACAGATCAGACATGCAGGTGACACAAACTATAACTCACCCCAGTACCATACACCTACGAGGAAGGCAAGGAAGGGCTCATGGGTTGTAAGAATTGTTTCAATGCATTTCATACGGTTCGTGGTCTAAAAGCTACTCAGTCCTGTGGATAGTCTAAGCTTATGTAATTAGTGCATTTCCCTTCCCAGATTGAGTAGGAGGAATGGACATCTGTGTTGCTCATCTATGTAAAAAAGATGAGCTATTCCTTAATTACTATGCAAGAAGTAGATTTGCTCATAGAAAAGCCATCTAAAAGTTCAAAGAAACTTTCATCTCCATTTTTAATCTTATTTCTTTGGCCTTACTTCTGGTGCCAGTTCAGCTTGTTAGTGACTTCAACAGATTTATAAAGTAAGACTTATTTTCTATGAAACAAGTTGGACTATAAAAACCGATTTTATGCTGTTTTTTCATGCTAATCCCATTTCCAGGAGAATTGCCATAGAGTTATTTAGGCAGCAGAGTTGGATACAGGAAACACTCTAGAGATCTCTTTCAGCTGCTTCTGAAATTTCCAGTTCTTACTATTTAATCAAAAATTAAAACCTGTACAGTAGGGATTATGAAGGGTCTTTTGATATTAAAAAAAAAAAAAAGTTTTTAGAATTATTTTAAAAGAACAAAGGTATGTTCATATACTAATTATTCTAACACCAAATATTAAACCATAAGAGTTTACCTGGAACATTAAAAACAGTCAAAACACACAGACCTGAATTTTAAAGGTCTTTAAATCACTAATTAATACTGCTAGATTTCTACATACTAACATAATGCAAATAGGAATTCAGTGTTTAAATTCCATGAGAACTACTGATATTCGTCAGAGACTAGAACTAGAATATTGTGCATTAAAAAAATAGTTGTACTTCCTCTATCAGGATGGCTATTCTGAGGTACCTGGATCACAGAGTTCAGGTCCCAGTGGCGATTTGTAGGCATGGTTTGCCCTGTTTTTCACATATCATCTGAGGAACACTGAGCAGATGCCTTCATGGCACAGTGGTACAAATTACCCAGTGCACAATGAACCACAGAGTCATTCCTACCTGCAAAAATACCTAAGTTTTCCACATCCATAAAACCAGAGCTCAATTATTTTTCCCTTTGCACCTCAACAAAATAAATGAAGGAAAGGACATGCCACAGGCCTGCTGACTTCAGTGGACTCTCCTTTAAGCCAGGATTGCAGATGGTGCTTACAAACAGGCTTTTTGCAATTTGATGCTAAAGAAATATTTTAGGAAGGAAAAAAGCAGGATCAATTCGTCCTACCTGTTCTGACTGATATTTGTTTTACTGGAGTTAAAAGAGAGAACAAGAGAGATTTTGTAGGTTTGAGTCAGGAGGTTGACTTGTTAAATTGATTGACTCTGATTAGGAAAGTATTTGGCAGGATTTTCATTCTGGCTAATATAATAGATCCAACACACTGATGGAAAAATAGATTTATGAACAGTAGGAAGTTTATATAGTTGTGTATATGAATTGCACACCTAGCTTCTGAAGAAGTAATAAGGACTTGTTTGACAAATAATTTACATATAAATTAGTAACTTTTTGCTATTGTCAAACACGAACCTTCACTGGTGTTCTCTGCAGGGATTTAATGTATGGCTAGGCATTTGCTGATTTTTTTTCCAAGATCTGTTAATATCTATGGAGTTTTCTAGAGCAGTATCATGCTTGGATTATCTGTTTTTATAAATGTAAAGCATGTGTTTATATTAAAATGAATTGGTCAAAATATACCCATTGAATAGCCTCCCAGAAAGACTAGAAGCATGGATAAGTTAATACAAAATGTATGATAACATAAAAATATTGCTTCAGCAATGACTGCAAAAATAAAGTGATAGTTAGGGGCGTTAGAATATGCCCATTTTCTGAGCACAACCAATTGATGTCTGTATATCAGTTGAGTGTTCATGCATGTATACATAGCCCAAGAGGTACCTAAGCTATAATGAATACATGCCTGATTTTCATAGTCTCAGGTAAAGATCAGAAGAATAAGTCAACTGTGTCTGTGTATATAGACATAGGTAGGTAAATGCATGATTTTTAGCACAGAAATTTGAAGTTGTTTTCAAAATTTCATGCCCACTCTTTATCATTTCAAGTCACATTTGAAAACTTGGGTGTACACTGAAACCTCTAAAGAAGACTCTCAGATGTATTTAGGGTCTTCTGAAAACTTGACTCTTCATTATTTCTAGGAGGTGGAATATGCTGAGCCAGGTGTAATTGAATATTTCCCTTTTATCCCTATCAGACAGCCATTCCAGTCCTTTTACAAACTATACGTTCATTATTACAACTCATACTGCAATACGCACTCCACTAACCAGATGCTCCATTTCCAGTAACTGGAGTGTTTGGTTTCCAGTGAACACTTCGATAACCAGATGTTCCAGTATTTCATTATTAGTCTATTCCTCCGGAAAGAAGAAATCCCATAATTCTCATTCTCTTCTGAGACACCAGAGCTTGACAATAACCCCCAACACAAGTAGAACTCTGGCTGTGGGCTAGTGATGCAACAGGACCAAATGCCAGGAATTTTCCTCTCAAATACCTTCTGAGGATAAAAAATTAGAGATTTTTGTCAAATATTTTTAACTTTGTCAGGCAAACCAAAACAAAATAAGTATTCTCATGGCTTTTTTTTTTTTTTTCCCCAGTATGACATTTTGCTAACTTTACATTAAATGAGTGTAATACAGACTGAACTTGCAAGCCATCACATTGACTCTTCCAAACTGCCGTTTAATTCTCTGGGCTCTCCCATACACCAGACTTCCGCAGGAGTAAATGCAACAGGGATAATCTTCTCTCAAGGGTACATGATGTTGAGAGAAATGCATAGCCAGGGCACTGACATACCTGCTATATCTCCCTCTTATGTTCCTAAAGCAGTTATATTTGTGGATAATAATGCACCAGGAGTCATGAAAGTTAATCTGTTTCAGTTTAGTTTCTGAAAGGAAGTTTTTATTTGAATTCAGTTAAATTTCACTTAATTCAGATTTTCATTGGGAACATCACAATACTTCATTTTATGAAAAATTACAGTATGACAGGTTTTGTCATCTTCAGAATGACGTTTGTAATATTTAACTTTAATAACTGATATAACAATTTTTCATTGCAGTTCTCGGTGAAATCTGGTGACAAACTATAGTCATGTCCCAGAGTCCCAGCCTCCTGCAGTTCTCTGACTAATCCAGATATGCTCTATTTGAAAGCCAAATTACCTGATTCAAAGGAGGAATTACTGCATAAGAATTCATAAACTTTTTTCTGCAGAAGATCCCGAAAGACATTTATAATCAGTTCTGAATAAGGAGGAGAGCCAAGGCTCTGCTCCACTCTGGAGCCCTGGGAGCAGCTGACGTCAGTGAAGGTCACTTTCAAGGTGTCCTAAACAGTGACCAAAACAGTATCCAAGCACCACAGAGGTAACTTGAATTTATTTAATCCCCTGGCAATCCACATCTCCTCACTACTCTAAAATCAGATTACTCATTTTATTTCTTTAAATATAATTGAAAGAATAATTTTTAGTTTACCAAACATATCAAAAACACGTTGATGAAGCTGTCATTAAACTAGTTAATCTCCTCGACTAAATTAGATCCTGGAACTTATTCTGTGCAAGCCTGTTTTATGACAAATGTGTAACCTCAAGTGAATCCAGTTTTGAGTTCTGAATTTTCTGCCGCTGGCAGTTCCTCCAGATTTTAGCCATGGCATAGGGATGCCTGGAAAGGCCTAGGAATAAAGTTTGAGACTTATCTCAGTGTATAACTAGGCTGTTCTACCCAGTGAAGGGCAGACAGGATTCAAAAATAGAGCAGATGTATGAATGATTTTTTAATATCTGATTGAGAGTTTTTACCAAATCAAGTTGTTATTTAATAACATTGTTTCTATTCAAAGAAATCTGGAGACAAGCTAAGCTGGACAAATGTAATCATTAAAAATTAGAGGCTAGCCCTGACTGTAAAGCTTAAACATGTATTGGGACAAAAAATGTAATTTTCATAATACATGTATGTTTTTTTCTATTAATTTTTGGCTTAGACCTCCATTGGAAACAGGTTTTAACTGTACTTTCAGTCTAAAGGGAAACTTTTCTGATTCTAAGGAGTCTGGAAAAAGTATCTAAGTGGTTCTGCATATGGCAAAAGTATGCAGCTTTGCTATGGCTTTCTCAGGAATCTGGGATCATCCATTCAGGCTGGGCAAGCTTACATATATTGTTCTTTTTTTCTCACCAGCATGGCATTGCCTTCACTAGTATAGTGGGAGGACCACATGTTAAAAATTCCAAAACTAATGACAGAAATGCAACCGCTTTTTCCTTATAGAGAGGGATTTTCAAAATCATCGTTTCACCTGCCATCAGCAGTTTTAATTTGCCTTTTTTTAATTATCCAGATGAATATCAAATAACCTTGGCACATTGCCACCGCTCTGTCAGAACTGGAATCCAGAAGAAACTGGATAACTGTCATTCCTGACATTGGTTTATTCTTAAAAGGGTACATTTCCATCTCAGTAGGGGTCACTACAACATTTCAATTATTCCTCTCTTGACCTGAATCCTAAGCATTTTTCCAAATGCCTTCCCATGTTTTCAGCACAGAAATACTTGATACTTGGAATAAGTTGTTTATCCTGATTTCTATAGGTGACCTTGGAATCACAAATTACTGCCCTTCCCTTACTACAGTACTAGACCTGCAGCTAAAAGGTATTAATTGATTATAAAATATCCTATGTCAGACATGCTATTCTGTCTTGAACAGTCCTGGTACATAATTTAATTATTTTGTACATAATAACACTTTCCTCCCATTTTACATTCTCGTGTGGTGAATAGTATCCCACTGACCATCTGATACAGTTTTGTCTGCTTAGATGCCTATTAGATAAAGGACACAGTTCAAAACTGGAGTTAGAAACAGCCTCTTCTTTTGTCTTCTTCCTTCCTCCCTGCCCTCCAGCCTCTCCCTTGAAGCCAGAAGAGCAAGAGAAGGAAGAGAGTGATTAAGCAGAAACTCAAACAAATCTAGATGCAGCAAATTCTCCAAACACTGAGCAATAAGGTTTCATACTCTGCTGGAGAACCCATTCATCTTAATCTGTCTGGAAAGAGGTCTGGAAAGTGGCTTCAGGTCTACTTGTAATATTTCACAACCTTAAGAACTTTCTGAAAAATTTATTAACTATGCACTCAAACAAATTATTTGCTGCTTGTGGAGAACTTCTCCTGGATTTTTCTTGTGCCAGAATCCTAGCTCTTTCCTCTCTTTTTAACTCATTGTTTTTGTTACTATAGTACAATTACCATCATCATTTCTTTTTAGTATTCTAAAGGGATCTAAAGAAATATGATAATTAAAGCAGTAATTTTTGGTTGAAACGGTGACAAGCAAGGATGTGAAAATGAATGCCAGCATCTCTCCTCCGAAAGATGCTCCCTTTCTCAGGAAGAATAACATGAGAACTAAAAATTTCATAGGTGATATAATGGCAGTTCTTTAGGTCCTGTCTAGAAAGGGCAGAGAATTTAACTGACCATACACAAAGAAAATACACACAATAGGAAAACAGCAAATTTTGGGGATCTTACATTATCTTTTCTTTCTAATTTCATAAAAACATAGGCTTGATCCTTGCTTCTATGTGTTCAGTCCCGGAATTCACCTCTGTTTAAACTAAGGCCCCTTGTACTGCTAAGTTAGTCCAAAAGACAAAGAAAACAAAAAAGAAAACAAAAAAAACCATGACTGATAGAAAATGTATGCTAAGGTACAGATCTAGAAAAGGCTGACTTATTTAACAAAGAATTTGAAATGAAATATAGCTCAATAAAGGGAAAAACTGAGGACAAAAAAAGATGTGGCAAAAAGTATGTTTAGATAATTTTAATGAAGGATATATGTTCCTCTAATGAACATAAAAGCTTAGGCTAAAATAGTAGGATGTTCTTTAATATTGAATCTGGTTTTATCTAGAAGACACAGAAAAAAAGAAAAATCATCCAACAACAAAAATCAACAGGTAATGCATATCTTATTTACATGTTCCAAACATTCAGAGGACAATTCAAATGAAAAAAGAGAAAAGCTCTAATAAAGCTATGGCAATCTAGTAAAAGATTTAGCTAAAAAAGTTATGACAAATACTTAAATCACAACAAAAGGATGCAGTTATTTTTGACCTGTAAATTTGAATAATCCCTGTAAGTATGTATTTGTAAAACTAAATCCTTACACACCCATCATCCTAGTTTATTTAAACAGGTAAGACAAGGCGAGGTTGCCACATGGCGAAATCATAGGAAAGGTGTCAAAACATCCTTACCTATGTTTCATGACTTGATAATTTCTGGTCTTTATGTCTTTCACAGTCATGTATCTGATTCTAGCCAGAAAAGCAGAAGATTACTCAGAATGGCAGCCTTAAAGGAGCTTGTAAAAAATCTCCTGAAAAGGTAAAAACAACTGATTCAGTTTTCTGCCACTAGGCAGGGTTCACCTATTAGTTTATTCATGCAGGCCACTGGGAGGGGGACAGGCAGGTTTACAGTTTTCTGCTTTTCAATTTCTGCTTCTGGAAGGCTTGTTCCGTCATTAATTGGAAGCACTGATCAAGAAGTTTTCCTACTGGCATTCTCAAAGTCTAAAAGCTTCTCTGAACCACACGTCTTAGGAACAAGATGCAGCACATCAGTTCAATGAGAAAAGATGACCTACAATGTCAACACACCTATATACCGAAAATATACTCCCAGCAACCTAACTGGTGCAGAAAACTACTCTTTCTAATGTGTAATGAAAGGGGTTTTTTTCTTTAACACTTGTACAGCAGCTGAAAAATGTGCAAATTGTGGCAATTTAGTGTGCAGGTTTTTTTAAATAAGAACTCCAAGCTAAATTCAACAAGGTTGCTCCAGATGTAAAGAAGAACCAAGGAAGCTACAACTAAAGTAAACCAGATTATCTATCTAAATACTAAGGAAAACTTTCATGGGGCCTATCTGCATCTTCAATTGCTCCCATATCTATATAATCTTTTTTCCACCCTTCACTGTTCCACTGAGACTTCTTATTTTAGCTGCAGGGGTTAAGTGAAATTTCATCTGTATCTTTCAACAGATCCAATAATTTCCAAATCTTTCCCGCTATCCCCTTACTCACATATTTTATATGATCTAAATTTCAAGGTTCAGATGTGGTTAGAGGTAAAGGTAAACAAGAGAAACATTTCTATCCCTTTCCTTCTGGCTGTAATTAGTAGCAGAAATGGGGAAAAATTCACAGAAGATATTTTTTCTCATGCTGTATACAGTGCAATTTTATAAGACAAATGGTTTTAAGGACCTCTGAAGAGCAAGGTCTGAAAACTCTATCGAGGCACTTCAGCAGTCCATCACAGAGGTAGGTGTGAGCATCAGAAACTATTGGGGCTATTCAGCATGACTTTAGCAGGCAAAATTAATGTAGACAGCAGAAGTCAGCTGACACTTATATAATAAAATGGAAACAAAATGATGCCCTGACCTTAATTTTGTTCCATCCTCAGCACCTGCATAGAGAGCTCTTATTGTTGGGGTGCTTCGGAATCCTTCATCAGGTATTTCCTTAAATGCATAAATGCTTATGTGTTTGTTGAAGACAGGTTCAACTTCTGAAAAACAAAGACAAATCATTAACCTTGATCACAGTCTTGTAGATGTTGGCATGAAGAGCAAGGCTTGATCAGTACCAGGCAGGCTGGTAAAGACCCAGCTAACTGAGGCATGAACTTTCTATTCGATCCAGGGTAGCCCACCACTGAAACATCTCATGTCTCACAGGTCCACTGAGAGAATAAACTGCTTAAAAACATCTCATACAATTGTCAGTTATTATGGTACTGGGGATGGATGAAAGCAACTCTGCTGTTGCTAATGGTTCATTATCCAGTATCACATACTGTCATTTCAACTTTTGAAAGGGATATAACCTTGCCATTCAGTCAGCCTGATAGATAGTGAAAAATGCCAATCATAGAATCACAGAATCATGGAATGGTTTGGATTGGAATGGACCTTAAAGACCATCTAATTCCAACATTTCCATGGATGGGGCATCCACAGCTTCTCTCACATCTTCTCTGGGCAACCTGTTCCAGTGCCTCACCACCCTCTCCGGGAAGAACTTCTTCCTTTTATTCAATCTAAATCTACCCTCTTTCAGTTAAAGTAATTAACCCTGGTCCTATCACTACCTGCCTTTGTCAAAGTTCCCTCACAGCTTTCCTGTAGGACCCTTCAGGTACTGGAAGGTGCTATAAGTTCTCCCTGGAGCCTTCTCTACTTCAACTCTGAAAGCCCAACCCATAGCACAGGTGTCCCAGCCCTCTAACCATCTTTGTGGCCTCCTCTGGACTCATTCCAACCAGTTGATATCCTTCTTACATTGAGGGCTCCAGAGCTGGATGCAGAACTCCAGGTGGAAACTCAGAAGAGCAGAGTAGAGAGGGACAATGCCCTCCCTCAACCTGTTGGCCACACTTCTCTGGATACAGCCCGGGATACGGTTGGCTTTCTGGGCTGCCAGCACACACGGACAGCTCATGTTCAGTTTTTCATCTACCAGTACCGCAAGTCCTTCTCCTCAGGGCTGCTCTCAATCCATTCTCCAAACAGCCTGTACGTGTGCTTGGGATTGCCCTGACCCACATGCAGGACCTTGCACTTGTCCTTGTTCAACTTCATGAGGTTATCCATGGCTCACCTCTGCAGCCTGTCCAGGTCCCTCTGGATGGCATCCCTTCCATCCAGCATGTTACCACACCACACAGCTTGGTGTCATTGGCAAACTTGCTGAGGGTGCACTTGATCCCACCATCCATGTTGCTGACAAAGATGTTGAACTGCACAGGTCCCACTGTCCTCACTGCTGAGGAACGCTGCTCATCACTGACCTCCACTCAGACATTGAGCCATTGACCACCACTCTCTGAGTGTGACCATCCAGCCAGTTTTTTATCCACTGAATGGTCCACCTATCAAATCCATGCCTCTCCAATTTAGAGACAAGGATGTTGTCTGTGACAGTGTCAGACGTTTTGCACAAGTCCAGGTAGATGACGTCAGTTAGTCTTCCTTTATTCACCAACACAGTAACCCCATTGTAGAAGGCCACTAAATTTGTCAGACACAATTTGCCCTCAGTGAAGCCATGTTGACTTTTTTTTTTCCCTTCTTAAAGAATGGGGAGTTATGTTTCCTATTTTTCATTCAGTAGGAACTTCACCTGACTTTCATGACTTTCAGATATAATGGAGAGTGGTTTAGCAACTTCATCTGCCAGTTCTTCCGGACGCATGGATACATTCAGTGAAGTCACATGGATTTGCGTACTTTCAGGCTCCTTAGGTGGTCTCAGCCTGGTCTTCTTCTACAGTGGGTGGTTCTTCATTCTCCCAGTCCCTGTCTTTGTCTTCTGTAACTTGGGCAGTGTGACTTACGCACCTGTTAGTGAAGACTGAAGAAAAGAAAAACATTGAGTACCTCAGTACCACATAATCAGACGTCTCATTTTCTTTCAGAGAGAGCCCACATTTTCCCTAGTCTTCCTTTTGTCACCAACAGACCTATAGAAGCTTTTCTTGTTACCCTTGATATCCCAGGCTAGATTTATCAGGGCTTTGGCTTTCTAACCTGGTCCCTGGCTGCTTAGAAAATTTATTTTTATTCCTCCCAGACTACTTGCCCCTGCTTCCACCCAGTGTAGGCTTCATTTTTGTGTCTGAGTTTGCTCAGAAGCTGCTTGTTCATCTATGCAGACTTCTTGGTGGTTTTACCTCTTCATCAGTATGTAACCCTCCTGAGTTTGGAAGAGAAGATCTTTGAATATTTGCCAGATTTCTTGGGCCTCTCTTCCCTCCAGGGGTTCCTGCCAGGGAACTCTGCCAATCAGTTCCCTGAAGAGACCAAAGTCTGCTCTCCTGCAGTCCAAGGTAGCGAGCTTGCTGCACACCCTCCTCACATCCTTAAGGAGCTCAAACTCTCCCATCCCATGGTCACTGCAGCCAAGGCTGCCCTTGAGGCTCACATCCCCCACCAGCCCCTCCCTGTTGGTGAGAACAAGGCCCAGCACAGCACCCCTCCTCGTCATATCCTCTCTCACTTGAATAAGGAAGTTGTCATTGACACATTCCAGGAATCTCATGGCTTTCTTGTGCCCTGCTGTGTTGTCCCTCCAACAGATATCGGGGTGGTTGAAGTCCCCCATGAGGACCAGGGCATGTGAACGTGAGGCTGTTGCTACCTGTCTGCAGAGGGCCTCATCCACTCGCTCGTCCTGGCCAAGTGACCTGTAGCAAACTCCATCTACAGAATCCCCTCTTCCCGTCCTCCCTTTAATCCTGACCCATAAGATCTTGGTCACCTCCCTCCCCATCTCCCCTGCCTGTCCTTCCTGAAGAGCCTGTATCCTTCCATTCTGACACTCCAGCCATAGGACCCATCCCACCATGTCTCTGTGATGCCAGTGGGATCAGAGTCCTGCTGTTGTGTTCATGCCTCCAACTCCCAAAGCTACATGTTCTCTCATAGCAGCGTTTAAACTGGGCTCTGATGGAGCTGACTTACTGGCTGGAGTAGCTGGAATTCCTTTGTGCTGCTCTTCAGGTGCTCTTCTGCTGACCTGTGATCCCTCTCCAGGCTCTGGACATCTACTGCTGCCACAAAGAGATTTATTATAATTTGTTCTCCAGGTTTGGTTGGTGATGCTACCCAGCTTTTACAGCAGTCTTGTGCACATCGCTAAAAGGCAGTGGTTATCCAAAGAAGACAGGGGGATAGACAGGGTCTGTAAAACACTGAGGAACTCACTGTTTCCTTCCACCCATTGCACTGCTCCTCCCCCTCTAATCTCCCATGATTTTCCATTCTCATTGCATGTCTGCATCTTTCCAGTACTCTCCCCACTCTATTTGAATAATAAAATTTCTTTCCCTGACAACTTAATTTTTAACAGCTAGGGGAGCACAGTCTGCAAATTTAAAGCCACTTAAACATATTCAGAAAAGTTTTCTAAGAAGCTGACAGGTGTTTTTCTCACCCAAAGAAGGAGTAGAAGTGTGGCAGGAACCTTGCTTAAGGGAAAACAAACAAACAAACAAACAAACCTTTTTCTTGCAGACTCCTTCTCTCAAAAAGTAAAATATTCATGAATTCTGCAGGTAGCATACACTACATCAGATACAATCAAAAGCTTTAACACAGAGTGGAAATCATGGAAAAGTGTCTTACTATTGTCCAATGACCCTCAGCAAGTCCATGAAATCTAAATTGCAATGCACTGTCTCACACTGCAATATCTTCCAAGCATGGACTGAAGGGAGTCAGGTTCTCATTCCCAATAATATGTCTGAAAGAGGCTATGTCTCTCTCAGCACACTCCATGTGTCAGTAACACAAATTCCGAAATTTCCCAGTCATATTTTAGTCATATTACTGGCCTGCTCTAGAGCAAACACATCCTGTATAACAATTCAACTTCTACACTAAGAAAACCGCTGAGAGAATTTAATATACACAACTCATTTCTTAGCAGATTGGATTCTGCAGGATCAAGGTCACCAAATAGTTTTTTCTGCAGGAACTTCCTGCATTTTGCCAACCTGCGGTTTGTTTGAACTGGACAGACTTTAAATTTTCAGGAAGGATGTCCCCAGACATGTCGCCATGTAGGGGAAGTCACACAGGAAGGCTTTATGGGGATTGTGTAGTGTGTTCACCAGCAGATGCAATAAGCAATGGTTGCCAACAGAAAAGGGAGAAGTGACAAGGAAAAAGGGAGAGGGGGTGGCGAGATAATTTTGTTTTAAAGCTCAGCAAATGTGTAAATATGTCATCTGCTTTCCTGATTTTAGCAAACAAATGCTTCTTCCTAAGGGACTGAGATACTGAGTGAAAGCATTTAAATTAGGGCATAAATGCAATGGAAAAGCCAAGTACAAACGGCACATGGATTCTTCATCTGACTTTACAAGATAAACAATAATTCTTTAGGAAATAGTCATGGATGAAACAAGTCAGTCATTGGCATCATGTTTGCTTGTGTTTGAAATTTTTGTTATGTCCTGTATTGCCTTCTTACTATCCTATAGATGCATTTAGTTAAGCTTAGTAACTGACGAACAATTGTATCCATTTGTCACAGAAAGAGAAACCTCCATGTACGGAGGCATCAGACCTACAAACTTCCATGTCTTTTCACCTTCTTATATCAACATCTTAAGTGGGATTTAAGCAGAGCTCTGACCTCATGCCACTCCTTTGCCCAAGTGTTTACCAACACATAATGGTCTGGATTACTGTCCATACGCACCCACCCTGATAAGTAAGCCCACCAAAATAACTGTTACTCCAGAAATTGTTTTGTCCAATCCTGGTTTATAAAGATCCACACAGTGTCTACCTTTTTGCAATAGGAAGCTGAATATATTTTATTATAGGTTTAAAAATATGTATTTACATCAGCTTGGAAATTCTAGAGAGATCACATCATATATTCTAATTTGTTTTAAAGCCAGATCATACACCAATGAAAATTGGCATTGTTCCACTGGCAGAGGATATATCCTCCAACACACAGATTTATCTGGCTATTCACCTAATTTAAATGGGTTTATCTTGCATGTCTATAAATCATGCAATAACCAAGCTTCAATAACTAGGAAAGCTGGATCCACGAGATGGTGATGTGTAAGCGTCTTAAACATCGATGCAGTCCCTGAATTAGTTTGAATGGACTTTCCAACACTTCCACAGTATATGCTCTCTCCTAACAAATACCGTCTGCCCATGACTTATGAATCTTAACAACTCATTGCACTGTAACTGAGTGGAGTCCTGTGGCTAACC